>NC_135570.1:11485321-11585321 GCF_964340395.1 Glandiceps talaboti
AAGCAATAACCAATCAAGTAAGATTTAAATTTTATAAGCATTCCACCCTGTAGGAATTACAGGATTACTGACACCCTATACTTCCATATCGACATAACAATACCTAAGATATTTTCTGTAACAGTTGGTTGCCACACAAACAAAACGCAAAAGATATTTCCTACAGTGCGTGAGAAAGCCTTATGTTGGATCTTCTCTATAGTGGTCTGAGGTTGGATCGTTACCAATTTGGTGCTACATAGTCTAGTCCCTATACGGGATCATTGCGATTTACACATCCAACTTAGAGACCACCTTCGTCATCCAGACTATACCACGGTCGTATACAACGGTTTCACAGCTGCATTAATTCGATGAACTTGCAACTATAAAGAAGGTAAAACGAGTATTTTGGGTAACTGATTCGCAGCCCTGGGTTAGGTGGTAACGAGAGGGTGGGTTGACAGGTTTGATAGATAAGAACGCTCGCCGTACTAGACGGACAGGCTTCTGACTTCTGACTTAGGAATACAGCTCGATTTCTCTATTTCCTTCGTATACAGTATTGTCGTTTATTTTCAATTTTGTTGTTCCGGGGTTGATCAACGACTTGACAAGCTGCCATCGAGTGAAGAGACAGACTTGTTTATTGGAACTAAAGGTAAACCCGACGAAGTCATTGTAAAATGTCCGGCCTGTCACAATATTCTTGTATGGGAAAGATAGAACAAAATATTTTTGTGTATACGTTAGGACACCACTATTTCTCCGGTGAGTAGAGTGAGGTGGGGTGGGGTGGGGTGGGGTCCACACCTGTCTAATATCCTATCAGAACTGAGCGATACGACGTATATTGGCATCTGGGTCAAATACAATCTTTCAAAATGTGCAATGACACAAAACCTACATCCTACCCTTGGAGTTGTGCCAAAATGTTATAAGTGTACTTTTAGAGTTCACCTTTGATCCCTTGACGGAAGAGATATTTCTCTATTTGTACAGTTGTATACAACGACGAATGGAATACATGAGCTGAACATTTACAGAAAAAACGGAATCTTCAAGATGTAAAAGTGACTGGTGTTGGATACACAAGAGTTTAATTTCAACATGGGTGCGGGTGACAAACTATCATCGCTGTCTCAGAACCCATTGCACCGTTTTGTAGTCATATTTATACTCGTCCAAGTGGGTAAGTCACTAATTACACGTCATATATGTAGATAGAGTTTAATATATATAGTTTTTTTTTTTTTTAAATAGCTTTGAAACACTTTCTGAAAATATCATTTCGAAAAAAGGGCTCATATGAGCCATATCGAGATATTGTACAGTTTTGTTGGTGATATCACTGGATAGTAACGGTTCAATGCTATTGTGTTTGTATGCACTGGTACAAAAAATGACGCCGTTGTCAAGGAGATTGTATATTGTTTATTATGTAAGACATTTATTCAAAGAGATAGGTTAACGGGTTACACGTATAATATCGTTGGTTGGTTCATACCATGTATCTAAAACTGAGTAATAGGTCCGCGATCATACCAAATGTATAATTATTACTAACCATGCACTGTGTGAGTAAAATCTTAACGCAAATTTGACAATGTTTACTCAGCCATATGTATTTGACAGTTGAGGTCACGTGGTTTTCTGAAAGACAAGAAAAATATGTATCGCTTGCATTGTTTCATTGTCATTGTAACGGATTTGTTGTTTATTTATTTGCCGTACAACTTTATCCAACGTTTTAATTAAAACTTCAAGGTCGCTTTGATGTCAATATCGGCTATGATCACACCATTAGTTTGGTGTTGTAAAAATATCTCTGTAGGTCAATTCTTCACAGACAACTGATAAACAATGAAAGGAAAGAATGTCACCACTTCAAAGTGACACCAAATTACCTGTAAAAAAAACATGGCGCTTGGTTTTAAAATTGTGTGCTCATGTTTACCCAACTTAAATTTACAAGACACAAGGTATATGAAGATCTGGAAAGAAATTAAATGTACAACGAAAAGGGGATATAACGAGCAACTAAATAGAGTTGAAATACTTTTAAAAACAAAAGTTTAATACCATCTTCAGGGTAAAAGTTTGGGGAGATCTTGACATATCCACATCTCCTTGGGGAGAGTTTCTTTACTTTAAGAGTCTGTTAAGGCAATTTTTAGACGATGTAAGCAATCATTTCACAGCTGTAAAAGACAGTACCACCTAGGGTTAAAGTGTTCAAGAAAAGTTTAATAACATCATGGCAGTAAAAGGTTGGTACGTCTGATTGTTGGTTGAATGAGTACCTTCTATTCATGCATCTGGGGGTGAGGGAGTTCTAGGTGGTCTCCTAGCAGATCTGGAGTTTTTTGGCCCTGTTAAGGCAATTTTTAAGTTATTCATAGCCTTTCGGGTAATAACGCCACAGATTCAAAAAGCTAAATTGATTTACGCATGTCACATAAAAATTGCAATGTCTATAATATAGTGGCATTACTATTGCAGATAGTAAAGTCACTTTGCTATGTAAATGGTATATTTTTTTTAACTTTTTATCCATCAAACAAAACGCTTCAAAATAAAGATAATATAAAACAATAATGTAATGTCCGCCCTACTAAATACTGTGATCACCAATTTATTTATAATCCCTGTGTACAATTAGACTGAGGGATTCGTCTTTGTTAGCGCTTCATCAGAAACAAAGTTGTAACTATAACGAGATGAGTGACCACACTACGTACTAGTGTACACAACAACGGATTTATAACAGTCTAGGAATCAATTACGTATCAAAATGAAATAAGAGAGTCTGTCGTGTTCATACATGTAGGAATTATTTGTATTCAGGCTCAATAGAAACCTGATACGATGGGTTGTTTCAAAGTTGGACTCTAAAATACAATTTGTGGAAGCTGTTTGTAGTGGACTCGGAGACTATCGTATCGAAGCTCCAAACATATCATGCGACAGTGGGTTTACTATATGTACTAGCTACGGACCTGTACTACATACCGAAGTCGGAAGCTTGCGAAATGGAGGCAGGTATTTCCACTGTGATAAGGTATTGGGGTTAAAGGTCGCGGTAGTGACAAGTTGATCAAGCAGATCAAATCTGATTGCAATAGTAAATATGTACATTTGCACGTCAGTATGTCATCACAGGGAGCAGCATTCTGACCTCTAGAACAAACAAAGTACGATATGTATCAAATTGTGAGGGCGCTGGGGTGCTGGGGGTTCCAACCCTAGTCTGGGTTTGATTAAATTTACCATGCTGTAAGTGAGAAGAGTGTTGTTCAGTTTGACTCTACCAAACACCACAGGTTTTCCCTGGTTACTCCGGTTTCTTCCTGCACAAACACTGAACCTTCCTCCTGTTGTTGAATCTTATTGGGCAATGCCTGATAGATACTAAATAAATAAAATAAAAAGTCTGGATTCTTTCAACCAAAAAAGTTAATTGTTTCCCTGATTTGTTCAGTTTTAGGCAACAGTCCTCCCAGTTTTGTCGCCATTCCTGGCACAAATCCCCAGAAGTACTATGACATGGATAAAGAACGCTACAGAGAAGACCAGGCAATTAGTAAGTGTTTAGAAATACAGCCTACTTTGAATTACATGTCTAAGTTGGAAAGTGTCCTCTGTGGTGCAAATGTAGTCGAACATTCAAGTAGTTCTTGTATACATTTACTGCTGAGAAACACAAAGTACTAAAATTTGTAGCCTGTAAGATATGCCATGATGGGGCGCCCTCACACATTGGTGAACCGACTGGTGCGGGTAGAACAATGCGACATATCTTACAGGCTATAAAATTTGATGTACATTCGAACATATCAAGCAATCGTTCAGTTTTATACAGCATAGGAAAAAAATGATCATATTGTCTTTGGATACATCAAACAGTCGTTAATCTTGATGCTATTGACATTGAGCTGTGAAGTGGGCTACTGCAGTTTAAAATACTGTTCAAAACAGTTTGACACGACTAGCCCTAGCAAATATGACCATGCCCTCACCGACAGTGAAATGATTATGAATATTACAAAGATAACAGGGATGGGTAGGCAAGTGAATAAAGATTTTAAAAAAATGTATACAAATATGCCTAGCAACAAGACCACGTCCATAACGACAGCCATATGATGATGTATATTGCAAAGATGAAATGTGGCATGGGTATGTAAGTGAATAATGATTCTAAATGTGTAAGCAAATATGCCTAACAACAAGACCATACCCATAGCAACAGCCAAATACGGTCATGTTATAATGCCATTGGCACTATTTTTTTCCAGATGTTGTCATCTACACATTAATTGCCTCTGATCCTGATGGTGATGATATTGACTTCAGTATCAAACCACCCTTGGACCCAGGAGATGACTTATTTAAGATTGGTGCTCAGAATGAGACACATGCTGAAGTAATGTTGGAAAAGAAATTAGACTATGAGGTAAGCTATTTTGATAAAAATCCTGAATTGGTTCATTCTTTCAAACATTATATATTAATAGTCTGAGTAATCTACCCAACAACAGGAAAACAGAGACGTCATAAAAACATATTAAGTGTAGCAACCACCTAACAGGTATGTTGTGACTGGGCACCATCACACATCGGCCAACCCATCTCACATCAGTGTGTCTCACCGGTTGGGCAGAACAACACAACGTATCTTACTGTCTAGCACCTAACTAACACAAACAACGAATTTGAAAATACATTATTGGCATCAGTGACAAAGCACTTTGTAACAGGTTTAAAACCTGATACAAGAAAGTGCTTATTTTAAGATAGTAATCATTTCAATAAACGCATAATTTCATAGATTAATAATAATTGATACACAATACAAGTATATTTCATGTGGGTACATATCCTTAACTAATAAATAAACACTTGTAAACCTGTAACTAACTGTAACTGGAGTGTACACTGTTGTTGTTTCGAATGCAACAACCAACGATATATTCACTGAAAATTGTTAAAATACATGTGTACTAATAATTAGATTATATATGTTAATTAGGGGTCGATTTTATCCAGAAGTACAGTAACAGGTTAAAACCCTGATCACATTGGGGCACTGATTTTTGGGTGCGGACCCAAATTTATTATACCATATTATGTGTACAGCTATACAAATATGTTTACCCATAGGTGATTCAATACCACGCAGGGGGTACAATGTCATGAGTAAGTTATTGTGCCTAATAAAATAGTTTCCAAAAGACATTCCAGTTGCATCTAGTGTAAAAGTCAGGAAGAAGACAAGAACTTTGTAAATATATATATATATATATATATATATATATATATATATATATATATATATATATATATATATATATATATATATATATATATATGTATATTTTTTTTTTAAATTTCAGACAACCGGAAGTCATAACATAATATGGCAACTTGAGGATGGAGTCAATTCTGCTGTAAGTTGACCAAATTCTGTAAAATTATATATTTTCTTTTCCATTCGAGTTGAAATAGTGGTTTTTGTTTTTTTATCATACACAAATAGTTAACTTGTAGTTAAGTTTCCAGTTCTGCAGTCTAAAGAGTATCTATATGGCTTCGAATCTCTACATCTCTCTTCACCTTGAGGAGAGATTGGAAGCCACAGAAACCACAGTACAGATAGAATCTAAACTAACATTCCTGATGGTGAAATTGTCAACATATCTGAAATTAATTACATGATAGTCTGCTGCAATGTAATGTAAGAGGGTTTGTAAAGCTATCCATCAATAGTTGATACCATTGCTACAGAATATTGCATTTCAAAGATAATGTCTTCAAGTGAAATAACCATTACTGGTTCAGAAAGTGGGAAAGTCGTCTGATTCAGACGTGAGCAGTACCAAACTGTTCTTGGTAGCCATATACTGGTAATAACTATAAGTATGCTGTGATGGTTAGTTACTATTTCCCTATCATTCCAGTAATTGTGGGAGGGGGTTTGAAGGAAATAAAACAGGGTCTGTCTTGTAAAATCTAACTCTCTCCTTGTTGTTCGCCATGGCTCGTCATAGGTGGCAGTATAACACCAAAATCAGAAAACAATACACAGATAAAGAGTCATTGTAAAAAGTGACCCTCTCCCGAATTTTTTTCTAAAATGTAGCCTTTCCCAAAACAGATTTGTAAAATTTGACTCTCCCTTTGCCCCTACCTCATAAATTACTAAATGCTCTCTTAGTAAATTATTTAGTCTAGGTTGTGAGACGTAGACTGATGTTTATCAAATTAATTTTCAAGCTGGAGTACCACTTAGAAAGGTCGTAGGATAAGTTCGGATGATTTAAACATTTTTTTTTAAAGTAAGGAAATGAAATTGGAATTTTTCGTTCGTTGCAGGTGGAAACTCTCGTTACAGTGTATGTTATTGATATTAATGACAATGCTCCAGAGTTTGTTGGTCTACCCTACATCGTTAATGTGAATGAGGTAAAATATAATTGATTGAATTTGCTTATATGTTGAAACTTTAATGTCACGGTGGTAATTTTGATGTTACCCCCCACCCCTTCCGTACCATTCAGTTGTTTGGTTCGTTTCAGGTGACAAAATAAAAAAAGCAAAGGTGTCTGTCAAATTTCAGCATGCTACAACACATTGTATGAATATGTTATGATCCCAGAAGAACATTGTGCCTTTCAAATGATTTCTGCAGAATCTTGAATTTAAAAAAAAAAATATTTGTCTTTTTCCTTTCACTGTCCTAGACTCACAAGGTTCTTACGTCGATATTTCATGTCAGTGTTACAGATGAAGATTCTGGTTCCAATGGACAAGGTTCAATAACAATGTATGAACAAAATGTAAGCTAACTAATGCATTTGTCAATAACATAAAACATTTTCTTTGGGGGGGGGGGGGGCTTTTAATCCCTCATTTTTGTCTCGCATAAAAATGTGGAACATCAGCAGACCTCTAATTGGGTCCACTGTCTTAAAAAATGGTGAGCAGAAAAATGTGATTGTCGGCTGTAGCTTTGTTCACCATCATTTCGAAGCTCCTGGTCTATTTATTGCAGCATATATACATGTGCTCCTGTATCCTCGCAATGGGAATACTTAACTAGACACTCAGGCTTGCCAGAATGGAAACACGGTTGTTCTATTTATTACATTTTACTCTTCTATTGCTGTAGTAACATTGTAAATGTGTGTCATTTCTGATAAAGTGTTCGATTGAATATTTCAACTTGTTTTTATAGAACACAGCCAGTACATTCAGTATGACAGATTATGGCAATTGGACTGCTGATGTGATGTTAACAACGGAACTAGACTTTGAGACTATCACTGGTTATGCACTAACAATTGTTGCTAAAGTGAGTACTTAATATATTCATGAATAACTACCATTTTCTTTATTTCGCTGCAAACAGGACTACATTGTAGTTCAGTTGAACAATTATGTGGGTCTCATCACATAACATCGTGTCTTCTTCATGTATTCCTTTAACATGTAAATATATCTAATAAATGTGTATGTTCTTTACAAATGTAAATGTGGTCTTTATCACCTTTATCAGACGGACGGACAGACAGACAGACAGACAGACAGACAGACAGACAGACAGACAGACCAGTCACTACCAGTCACTACCATATGGAAAGATTACTTAAAGTATCTTTCTATTGCTATATTTTAGGACAATGGAAATGACCCTGAACAATTTTCAAGTACAACTACGTTAACAGTATTTGTGATCGATATTCAAGATGAACCACCAGAGTGGATGGGAGAACCTTACTTTGCCAGGGTCAATGACGATACCGAAGTGGTGAGTATAGACAGTTTAGTATACTGGACTAGACTTAAGATGAACGATGATGATAATAATGATGGAAATGTGATCTCTATTTCAGAATACCACTGTACTAACTGTGGCAGCACGTGATGGAGATAGAACGGACCCCAACGAGATCGGTTATTACATGTCAAATGGTAAGTTGGTCATTGTTCAACTACTTAATGTCTAGTGTGTAACTAATTGACATCAAATAGCACTTTCTACATTCAGACTGTAGATTGTGCTTTGTCAATTGACTTGGTACAACTTTTAGACAACAAACAACTGCTCACCTAAGATAATAGCGTCCCCAGGAGGCAACAAAGTAAAACTGGCCACATTTGAGTTACAACATACAGTATGAATGAAAGGTCCTACCACCAGGGACACAGACTGCAACTAGCCATGGCCACTGTCACTAAATATACATGTAGATGTAGCTAGGGGTAATCTAAATATTTGTCCAAGTACATGTGTCGAGACAAAATAAAACAAATAGTAAACAGATGTGTGCAGAATTGCAGCAATCACACTTGGCCTTCAATGACATATAGGATTTGAAAACCACACTTGATAGACAATGTATCAAGAAGGGGGCTGGGGAGTTTAGTTTGACAAGGAAAAATATTAAGCCCATCTTCTTTATCAAAATGGCTTGGCAGCCATAGCGAGCATGTGATTGATGTCAAGTAAATATGACAACACCAGAGTGATAAAGCCACTCAGTTTATGAAATGAAACAATACTTTGCATGTTGGCAGATAGATATTATATTTCAACAATTTCCAAACTGATGACATTTATCGTTATTTATTCAGAAACAGCGTATAGTGAAATTGGTGCTTACTTCAATGTGAACATGTTCAGTGGTGAAGTATACGTCAGCCAAGAACTGGTAGAAGAACTCATAGGAGACCAAAACTTTACAATCTTGGTAAGATACTTATTTTGGTGATGGTGATGGTGATGATGGCAGTTTTTATTTTTCACAATCTGAGCACTAACGATTTCTGGGTTCAACTTGCTGACCAGACAATTCTCTCAAGCCTGTGAAAAGCATTAAAGCTCGTCAGAAAGTTTGAAAAAACTTTTGAGTTGAGTTTTGTTGACATTAGTGTGGGTGCCAATGGGGTTTCTAACTAAACCATGTCTAGTCAAAGTCTGCCCTCAATCAGCACAAAATGTTGTTCATCCAATCAGTGAACCCCAACTGTTATAGTGATGTATTAAAACAGTTTATAATTAGCATTCTGAGCTGACAAATATACCATATTTGGATATTACATAACTGCCCCAATAAACAATAACATTATATGCAAGACTGTGATATTATTTAGAATTTTGTGAATTGACTGACAAAGAGATGATGTTAATGACTGTGTAGGTGGCTGTGGATGAATTTTAAATTACATCTCATGAATCTCAGGACTTCCAGAGTAATTACTTTGATTATACTGTGAGTAGGGGTGTAAATGGTAACGATACTACATAGGAACTAGACTATATTGACATGTACCAGCCGCTTTTTAATTGCAAGTCGGCTTTCATTGAACTCTTGGCTTCACAACCAAAGTGGCAAGCAGTTACTAGTGTTACCCATGAGGGCGCACTGCACAATGGGACCAAACAGTCCAAAAATTTCCTCAACTCATAGCTGCTAGGTCAAGTAAATGTAAAATACAGACAACTTGTGTGAGAATCTACTTTTAACCACAATATGTTATACTACACAGGCTGTTGAAAATGATGCCACGCAAACACAGGAGACTAAAACGTCCAATACCACCGTCCGTTTAAATATAATACTCTCCAATCCTGTAAGTATACAAAATATTTCTTTCTTAGAGAATAATATCCGCCAATGTTCTCCAATATGACGACTACCAATAGCTTTACGCTCTATATTGTACAATTCTTGATTATCGCAGTGAAGTATTATAATTTATTTTAGAAAATATGAACATGTTACGTTTTATCTATGAAGAAGGCGTGTCTTTTGCTTCCATAAATCCCTGTATAGTATCAGTAATGATACCGGATACTAATCATTCCAGTATAATTTGACATTGATATTTTTATATTCAAAATCCAATTAAACTACATATATATACGTGGACAATTCTACTGTCAGGTGTGTCCATAAAACCTTTCACATGTGTTTAGTTTTTAGATCCTGTACCAGAGGATTTATCTGCAGTCGCTACGACAGTTACTGTAATAATATTTGCTATGATAGCTATTGTCATTCTGGGATTCTGTATGTTCAACACCAATGATGACATGTAAGTAAGATTATCACTAACTCAAAAAACAGTTTTATAAAACGACCCAGTTGCAGCTAGTGCCGCTTTCAATAATCTGCAGTCACTTCAAATTAGTGTAAGTACAGCATCATGTATTATTGTTCATCACAATGTTTATTTTCTACCCGAGTTGGTTTTCCACTTTCCACTTTCATTGACAATTGCATCACCTTGACATACCATGCCTTGTCCCTCATCAGCAGTGCATCTCATACAAACACTGTCAGTGCTTTCATAGTCAAATTAGACTATGAGTATTGAGTTTTCATTAGTATTTCCTTTGATGTTCAGATAGAAAGTTTTGGGACACCTGATTGGCTTAACGCCTTATTCGTCACTATCAATGGAAATGCAACACCCATGTCGGTTATGTACATGTGACATACAGAGGTGTGTCAAAAAGCTTGGATGGAGAGGCAATGTTATTGACTTTGGCAAATAAACTAACCCCCCCCCCCCATGCATTAAAGACACCATCCCATTCCTGTAAACAATCTAAAAACATACCAATATTCACATATCACATTTTTTATATTATTTAGAAAACGATACAAGAAAAATAAAGTTGTACCGGCATGAATATACAAGAAGTTATCAAACCCTTATGACAGAAAGGACTGTGTATCTCTATAGTGTGAAATCTTTCAACTTTTCCTTCAAGATTAAAGACACTACTACGTACTTGAAGACACTATGTATTGATGTAAATACTGGGGGGAATATATGAGAGGAAGTTTACAGTCGAAACTATATGTGTCATTGCTTAAAAACTAAAGAAATTGGTGAATAGATCTTTCAAAATATCTCAGCATGTCACAAGAATATATGGGACTGGTACCATTTTATTTAAACTCATTCAATTTCCCAAATTCCTTTCAATAAAATTAATTCCCATTATAATAACTGTAAACAATACATACATGTATATTATTTCTATGTTTTTCTTTTGTGTTTTGTTTCTTTGATTCGAAACTTACAAAGTTTCATCAAATCAAACATTTCTTTTGGTGCTTTTGAATCTACCATAGAAGATGAAGACAGCTTGTGATCATTGTCAGCTGTTACTCTAGCTGTGTCTGTGTTTTCCCCTCTTTAATTAGTATCAACATACACAATTATGACTTACAGATATTTTGATGAAAAGTTAAAAGTTGATATTAATATACATGTACTATTGTTACTAAATAGTTGATGGTATTAAACCCTTTGATATTCACATCTCTAAAATAAAATTTCATTTGGAAAATTTTCTTTACGTGTTTTTGACACACGATCGAAGAGATTTTGCGGCAGTTGAATTTTATTATTTAAGGTGTTTTTCTCTAATTTTAAGGAATAAAATGGAAAAAAACAGACCATTACATTTGCTTCTGTGTATTTTGTAGATACATTTTATTTAAAACCGATGTTTTGACAAGAAATGAGAATAAATATAGAGACTGTTACATTTGAATTATGTATGAATTGACTTGATGGTCAGGTGGTAATTTTGAGCATTATTGTTACACGCCGGATAAAAGCACCAACTATGGCATGAATGTTCATAAGGACCTACTCATTGATTTTAGAAGGAAAGCCCTCTTGAATATTTGCATAAATTTGCATAAATCGGTAAAATTAGAAATAGCCACCAAAACCCTTGAGAAATCTAATGTTTCTTGGAAATACTATAGTAATGCACCAAATTTGACATTCATATTCTTTTTTAAAGTACTTTTGATTTGTGTCTCTCGTCATAATATAACTACAATGCCCATTACTGAAAATGGTATCTTCCCCTAATATTACAAGAATGATGTGATGGAAAAAGAATTCAGACTCTTTTGAACAGATTACTCTACTCATAGACCCTCCACCAATGTGGAGGGTCTATGTTCTACTGTAACACATCGCTCCACGTATTTCCACTGGACATGGTATGGTGTATGCTCTACTGTAACACATCGCTCCATGTATTTCCACTGGACATGGTATGGTGTGGTATGGTATGGTATGGTATGGTATGGTATTGTATCGTATGGTACAAAGATGACCCCAATCTCCTTGACAGATTAAGGGATTATCAATAATTGAGTCAGCATATACACATCACTGGATCAAACTAAATGTATGTAAACTACTAGTATTAAACATACAAGTGAACAGAAATATACAAGAATTTTTTTTGTTAAGAAGGATCCCACATTCTTGTTTTGCAGTTCATAATATTCGCATAGTTGCCATGACTACAAAATAACATTAATCTAGTCAAGGCCTTTATGACTCGAAGATGATAAATTGTGGTGCTCCCCTGGAGGGCAAAGGATGCATGTCAGTAGTAATCCATCACAAACTGACAGAATGATCATCGCTCATTACTATTCATTTGATATAACTGTATGAGCTGTTTCTAGGACTGATGTGATACGCAAATGTCCAACCAGGACTCCAGCTCCAGTCTGCTAAAATCACGTGGGTCTTGACTAGACTGGAAAAGTGTAATGAAGTTTTTAATACGTAATACACTGGACCACAAGACTGAGGAATGTTCAAAACAACTTGGAAGGAAATTTTGACGAAAATATTTATATCCAAATGATACTATTTATGATCGTACATTGATTATAAATTTACAACCACACTGTACAGGAAGCTCATTTCACAAGGGTATCGCCGACAGTAAGTTGGCCAGCCCACTCAATCTGATTAAAATCCGATGTATGTGTCAGCTAATAATTCATTGTTACATGTTTACGTTTTCGTCGTGATGATCGCATCGACTAGTATAGAGGAGGCGACCATCACGACGAACACGTAAACATGTAATACGAAGGTCAAATCAAGCGGAAATACCGAGGTAAAACAACAATGAACGATTAGCCGATTTTAATCAGTTTGGTACAATAGAAGCCATGTGGACGACCGTGATCACCTCTTCGTTCGTCGTATTCACCGATTGTGCCGTTTCGTCAACGTGACACTAGTCTAACGATTTGTGTCACGATGCCGAAACGGCACTCACGGCGATACGCCGAACAAAGAGGTGATATCGATCGGGTAATCACCTCATAGTAGCAACACAGACAAGGGTCGAGTTGGTTTCACCCCCCCCCCCCTCGCAAACTTTAGTATTAGCTCCGGTAGAGGACTGCTAATCCTGTACATGTCAAACAAAGAGTCAACATTTTATACAGCATATGTATTAGTCATTGTATCTAACTTGTACAACTTTATTAACATGTGCGACATCTAAACAGCAAATAAAAACAATATTTGAATTTCATAAGCATACCATCCTGTAGAAATTACAGGATTACTGACACCATTTACTTCCACATCGACACACAGACAAGTAAGACATTACTTACCGGTACTTGTCTGTGATCGACATAACAATACCTCAGATATTTTCTGTAACAATTGGTTGTCACACAAACAAAACGTAAAAGATAGCCTTTAATATGTTTGATCTTTATCAATTTGGTGCTATATATATATAGTCTATATCCCTATACGGCATCATTACGATTTACACATCCTCTTGGAGATCACCTTGTCATCCAGACTATACCAGGTGCTACACGACACGGTCGTATACAGCGGTTTCACAGCTGCAGTGATTCGATGAACTTGCAACTATAAAGAAGGTAAAACGAGTATTTTTGTAGCTGATTTGCAGCCCTGGGTTAGGTGGTAACGAGGGGGTGGGTTGGCAGGTTTAAGAACACTCGCCGTACTAGACGGGTGACCCTAAAACGAATGACAACCCGAATGACGGAAAACGAATGACAGCATTTCCAGTATACAAACAGTGGAATGACACCCTTTTCTACATTCAGTTAGTTGAAGGACACCCTCTGCACTGTAAAACCAGTGGAATGACAGCCGCCACTCTATAAAATAAGTGGAATGACAGCATTTTCAATGCTTTGGAACTGGAATGACAGCATTTAAGTTCCAGTATGTAAACAGTGGAATGACACCCTTTTCTACATTCAGTTAGTTGAATGACATCCATTGCACTGTAAAACAAGTGGAATGACAGCCGCCACTCTATAAAATAAGTGGAATGACAGCCTCCACTCAATAAATCAAGTGGAATATGACAGCATGTTCAATGCTTTGGAACTGGTATGGTAGCATTTTATAGAGTGGTGGCTGTCATTCCACTTGTTTTACAGTGCAGTGGATGTCATTCAACTAACTGAATGTAGAAAAGGGTGTCATTCCACTGTTTACATACTGGAAATGCTGTCATTCGTTTTAGGGTCACCCGTACAAGACGGACGGGCGATCCGATTAAAATCTGATGTAGGAATACAGCTCGATTTCTCTATTTCCTCCGTCTATTGTCGTTCATTTTCAACTTTGTTGTTCCGGGAGTCGTAGAGTGGAGAGACAGTCTTCAAATTGAAACTAGAGGTAAAACCCAACAAAGTCATTTGAAAGTGCCCGACTGTCACAATTGTTGTATGGGAAAAATGATATTAGAACAATCATATGTTTTGTGTACACTATTACCGTCGCGTTTTTAGGACACCACTATTTCACCGGTGAGTGGGGTGAGGTGGGGTGAGGTCCATACCTGTCTAATATCCTATCAAAACTGAGCGATACGACGTACATTGGTATCTATAGGTCATACCTAACATTTCAAAATGTGCAATGACGCAAAACCTACATCCTACCCTTGCAGTGTTGCCAAAATTCGTATAAGTGTACTTTTAGAGTTCACCTTTGATCCCCTGACGGAAGATAAATTTCTCTATTTGTACAGTTATTAAACGACGAATGGAATATATGAGCTGAATATATTTACCGAAAAAGCGGAACTTTCAAGATAGAAAAGTGATTGTGTTGGATACACAAGAGTTTAAATTTCAACATGGGTGCGGATGACAAACTATCATCGCTGTCTCAGAACCCCATGCACCGCTTTGTAGTCATATGTGTACTCGTCCAAGTGGGTAAGTCACGAATCACACGTCATATATGTAGATAGATATAACTCACTCTCTCTCTCTCTCTCTCTCTCTCTCTCTCTCTCTCTCTCTCTCTCTCTCTCTCTCTCTCTCTCTCTCTCTCTCTCTCTCTCTCTCTCTCTCTCTCTCTCTCTCTCTCTCTCTCTCTCTCTCTAGCATTGAAACACTTTCTCGAAAAAGGGTTCATATGATCCAGATCGAGGCATTATAAGTTTTGTTAGTGATGATATTGAATATGAACGGTTCGGTTGATAATGTTCAGTGGTGCTATAGGCATGGCAAATTGTCTGTCTGTCTGTCTGTCTGTCTGTCTGTCTGTCTGTCTGTCTGTCTGTCTGTCTGTCTGTAAATAACTTAAAGTAAAAAACTGCTGGACCGATTACTTTGATATTTTGTGGTCATGTTACTTTGGGTGTGTAATTGGGAGTTGTTCAAATGAAAATGAATGCACCAGAGATGTGCATTTTGCCAAAAATGTGATATTTGGACAAAAACTCAAACTCAAAAACTATTGGGTAGATTTGCCTAAAGTTTGGTGGGAACGTTTCTAGGGGTGAGTTAATTTAAATTTGTTCATGATATGATGGTTCCGTTAGTAGTATGCAAATTAGGGCTAAAAATGTGCCTTTTTGGTAAAAAATCTTTGATCCCAAAACTACTCAGCAGATTGGGCTGAAATGAAACGGAGATGCATCTGGGGATGTATAGATGAAGAAATATTAAACATATAACGGTCTCATAAGCAATATACAAATTAGGTGTAAACTTGTGAATTTTGGTCAACATTTATATCTCAAAAGTACTTGGTCAATGAGACAAACTTGGTGAGATGATTCTAGAAGTGTTATTCTGTATATTTTCTTCAAATGTTTTGACAAAATTGGCCCTAGCAACCATGACCGCGCCCTAAGAAACAATGAAATGGTAGTATATTTTGGTCAAATAACAACATCATCTGGGGTAAACATTCAAAAAATGTATGAAAATATCCCTAGCAACCATGGCCATGCCCATAGCAACACCAAAACGGTGGTGTATTTCACAAAGATAACATCAGGGATTCATAGACAAGTGAGCAAACATTCAAAAAATGTATGCAAATATGTCCAGCAACATGGTAATACCCATAGAAACAGCCCGGAATCATAGCATATATATATATATATATTGCAAAGATAACAACATGAATTGGTAGACAAATGAATAAACATTCAAAAATGTATGTAAATGTGCCTAACAACATGATAATGCCCATAGCAACAGCCAATTGATTGCTAATATTGCTAAGATAACAACAGGGCTGGATAGGCACCTGGATAATCAGTCAGCAAATGAACACCTATACCTAGGATCACATGTGCATAAACAGTGATAAAATTGTACAGTTGTGTTACTACGCCATTGCACTATTTTTGTATGGTGCAAAAAATGACGTTGTTGTCAAGGAGATTTCATATTGTATATTATGTAAGATATTTATTTAAGAGACGGGTTAACGGGTAACATGTATAATATCATTGGTTGATTCATACCAAAGTGAGTAATCGACCCATGATCATACCAAATATATAATTATTACTAACTATGCACTGTGTGAGTAAAATCTAAACGCAAAGTTTACAACGTTTACTCAGCCATATGTATTAGACATTGAGGTTACGTGGTTTTCTAAATGTTTTTATTTATTTGTTGTACAACTTTATCCAACGTTTTAATTAAAACTTCAAGGTGGTTTTAATGTCAATGTCGGCTATAATCACAGCATTCAATTAGTTTGGTGTTGCAAAAATATTTCCATATATATAGATCTGGTACCTTGTGGTGAGATCTCAGTGGTACCTTGTGGTGTCAATCTTCACTGACAACTGAAAACAGTGAACCAAATTACATGTAAATAAAATATGGCGCTTGGTTTTGCACTGATGTTCTAATTTCACCCACAGTCCCTCTATTATGGGTGTGAAAATAATTATAGTCCCTCTATCAGGGGGTTGTGTTAAACCTTATTTAAATTTACAAGGCACAAGTTATATGAAGATATGGAGAGAAATTAAATGTATAACGAAAAGGGGAGGGATGGGGGAGGGGCGGCTTTCCGATTTAGTAAAGGCCCCAGTGTTCACACGTAAAAAGTAATTATTTATGATTAAGTTGGTAGTGATGTACATACTACTATATCGATAGGACGTGTGCCGGACAGTTCAGATCTAACCGGCGTTTATGGGGGGGGGGAATAATTTTCAAGCTTTACAAGACAGCTTCATCGTGTTTTTCATAGCGAGACTAAAATGTATTACCGATGCATGTTTCCTTTTTGCTTCCACAATTAAAGGTAAGTGGATGAGATATTTGTGAGGGTCGTAGATTGCTCTTAAATCCGTGCTCGGGGTTTGAGCCTAAATTTACCAGGCTGTAAGTAAGAAGAATGGCATTCAACAATGCGGGTTTCCTGTGTATCCAGGTGTCTTCATGCACTAACCCCCTGTTGCCTGGTGAGATACTAAATAAACAGAATAAAAAGTCATGATTCTTTCAACCGAAAATGTTAATTACAGTATTTCACTGATTTTTTTTTCAGTTTTAGGCAACACTCCTCCCAGTTTTAACCCCATCCCTGGCACAAATCCCCAGCAGTACTATGACATGGATAAAGAACGATACAGAGAAGACCAGGCAATTGGTAAGTGTTTGGAAATACGGCAAAGTGATAGCTGTCGAGATACATAACAGTGAGAGTGCAAAGTTTAATCTCAAATGCCATGCTAAGATCAATTTCAGGTTGCAAAAAATGGAGACAAGACAATGTATGAAACCCTCTCAGATCTTCTCTGGACAAAGATAATTGTACTCCTGTTTTTCATTGCATTGTTTTCAGATGTTGTCATCTACACATTAATGGCTTCTGATCCTGATGGTGACGCTATTGACTTCAGTATCAAACCAGGCTTGGGCGATGACTTCTTTAAAATTAGTGCTCAAAACGACACACATGCCGAAGTAATGTTGAAAATGAAATTAGACTATGAGGTAAGTTATTTTGATTAAAATCATCGCTTTTCCAATTAGTTCATTCTTTCAAACATTATATATTCATAGTCTGAGTTATTTACCCAACAACAGGAAAACAGAGACGTCATAATAACATATTAAGTGTAGCAACCTCCTTATCTTGTCTGCAAGGTATGCCGTGATGGGGCGCCCTCACACATCGGTCAACCGGTGAGGTTGTATCTTACAGTTTACCTCCTAATTAACACAAACAACAGATTTGAAATTCATTATTGGCATGGATGGGAGGGCATCCCTGATACAGAATTTATTTTCACGAGTGATTTGGTTTATTCTGCCGCCGTATTTTCAGAATAAACTGAATCACGAGTACACATTTCATATAGTAATGCATAAAAACACGTTCCAGTTGCAGTAACATGAGTAAGTATAAAAGATTTAAGTATTTTTTTTCAGGAAGAGGTCAAGACCTTTCTAAAAAATACTGATTTTTTGGTAAATTTCAGGCATCCACTAGACATGACATAATATGGCTACTTGATGACAGCATCAATACTCATGTAAGTTGACCCATTTCTGCACAATCATATGTTTCCTGTGTCATTCGAGTTGAAACATTAATCTTTGTTTTTATCACACAAAGATGATTAAATTGGAGTTAAGATTCCATGTCTGCAATCTAAAGATTATCCATGGCTTCGAATTTCTAGATCTCTTTTCACCTTGAGATTGGAAGCCACAGATAACATCTAGACTTACATTCCCACACCAGTATTCAACACTAGAGGGTGCTATGTTCTCCGCTTCCGGTTTGCATTGTACAATGGAATGGGTTATTGTGTCAACATATATGAAATTAATCATACAACAGTCTGCAATGAAAGCGGATTTATATATTAACTATGTATCATTAGTTGATACGCCTGTAACAAAATATTGCATTTCAAAGATAATGTCTTCAAGTGATGATCATCATAACCATTACTGGTTCAGAAAGTGTGAAAGTTGTCTGAATTTGTGACGTCAGAATTAAGTAGAAGGAAATATAACAGGGTCTGTTCCGTAAATCTGATGCTCTGCTTGTTCTTAGTCAAGGCTCGTCGAAAAAACAATACACAGATAAAGAAAACGTGACTCTCTCCCAAACTTCCTTCTAAAATATAGTCTTGCCCCAAACAAACAGATTTGTAAAATCTGACTCCCCTTTGCCCACCCCTCATAATTAATGGGTGCGCCCTTAGTAAATTACTTTGTGACACTTAGACTGATGTGGAGTTCCAGTTAGAAGGGTTATAGGATAAGTTTGGATGGTTTTAATAATTATTTTGAATTAAAGGCATGACTATTGGATTTTTTTCATTTTGTTTCAGGTGCAAACAGGCATTACAGTGTATGTTTTTGATGTTAATGACAATGCTCCAGAGTTTGTTGGTCTACCCTACATTGTTAATGTGAATGAGGTAATATTGAATTTGCTCATATGATGAAACTTTAATGTGGTAATTTTGATGTAAACCCCCCCCCCCCCCTTCCGTACCATTCAGTTCTGTTGTTCGTTTCAGATGACAAAATAAGGTGTCTATCAAATTTGTACATGTTCCAACGCATTGCATGAATATGTTATGATTTCGGAAGATCAACGCTGTGAGTTTCAAATGATGTCTGTGTCGGTGAATCTCTGAATTATTTTTTTGTCTTTTTCCTTTAATTGTTCTAGACTCACAAGGTTTTTACGTCGATATTTCGTGTTAGTGTTACAGATGAAGATTCTCGTTCCAATGGGGAAGGTACAATAACAATGTATGAACAAACTGTAAGTTAACTATAACGTCAAATATCTTCTTTGTTTTTTTTAGTTGCTTTTATTTGTCTCGCATAGACATACGGAACATCAGCAGACCTCCAATAGCTGTTTCCGGGTTTTCTTTGTTGCTATGCGATGCAGCGCCCTCTCTCATCGAATAGCTCTTGATATCGTCTGCGGTGCGCGGTGTGGGGTTGAATTTTGGAGTTTTTGGAGTTTTCCAAACAAGACAACTAATGAGTATGGATGCTGCAGATATTGAAAAGATGAAAGTAGCCGAGCTAAGGAAGGTGGCACGGGGTCGTGGTATAACGTGTCGCGAGGCTATCGCTAGTGAGGTTAGCAATCAAGCTGGATTCGACGACGGTAGTGGCGAATGACTAGGAGGATATACTCAAAGAGAGACGAACAATTTCAGTTTCAGACGATAATCCAATTGTCTTAAAAATGGTGAGCACAAAAAAAGTGATTTTTGGCAGTAGCTTAGTTCACCATAATCTCGACGCTCCTCGACTCTTTATTACAGCACATACATGTGATCCTGTATCCTCTAAATGGATACTTAACTTGACAGTGCTCAGACTAGCTAGAATGGAAACACGGTTTATCTATTTTGTACATTTTACTCTTCTGTTCCTGTAGTAAACATCGTTAAAGTGTGTGTTCTCACTGATGAAGTGTTCGATTGAATATTTCATTTTTATTATAGAACACAACAGGTACATTCAGTATGACTGACTATGGCAATTGGACTGCTGATGTAATGTTAACGACGGAACTTGACTTTGAGACAATCACAGGTTACGCGCTAACAATTGTTGCTAAAGTGAGTACTTACATATATTTATGCTATATATTGATAATACCAGCTTTTTCGTGTCATGTTTTGCAGTGACCCGTTGTTTCGTCTTGAAATTATGGGTAACAGTATTTATTTTTTGGCTTCTCAAAATGTCCAGTTTGTCACAATATATTTGTTATTACCAGGCCCAATCACCACCATGTTGACATGTTCGGGAATGGTTCCCTAGTTCCTCAAAGCCCGCCCTCTTGCGATCGGTAGACGCCAAGTATTTACTTTACACTCAGACCACTGCACCATAGTAATATATAGTGGTCTGAGCTTTACACAAAATTTTATTGTATTTCAATAACTAAGTAGACAAGTTAAACTACAATTTTCTTTATTTCGCTGTATTTCGTATATTACAATCCTATATAAAATCTGATGTGATGAAAGTTGCCAGTGTCTTCATTTACCTCTATTTCTATCGTTTTGTGTTGGTTGTTTTGTTCCGGGTGACTGCTGCTAGTAATTTCTACACCTTGTGTAAAGGAAAGTCTTGTTTGAATCTCAAAGAGCTTGAAAGGTTTCTTCAACCAATCAGAATGTTTCTTTCAAAATCAATTGGAGACAGTGCCGCCTCCACCGGTTATCAACTCAATCCTCCCTGTGTTTGTTTGTTTGTTTGATTTGTCAATTTCTCATGTATGTGCAGTTGCCAACATAACACTCATCCTGATTGGCTACTCAAAAGCGTAAGATTCAAACGAGACTTTCTATTACACAGGGTCAGATATGGGAAGGTGGCAATCACTTGGAACAAAACAAACAATGCAAAACAATGGAAATGGTAAATAAAGACATGTAATCACTTTCACCACATCAGAACAAGACTATACATTTTAATTCTACTGAACAATTATGTGGTCTCATCACATTACATCATGTCTTTTTTCATGTATTCCTTTTCTATGTAAACATTTATTTAATAAATGTAAATGTGGTCTTTATCACCTGGTAAAACAGGTTCATTCACAGGCAGATAGACAGACAGACAATGACTGATGGATAGATGGGGAATGGATGGACAGACAGACAGACAGACAGACAAAGACAGACAGACCAGTCACTACCATGTGGTAAGATTACCTTATGGTATCTTTATACTGTTAAATTTTAGGACAATGGAAATGACCCTGAACAACTTTCAAGTACGACTACGTTAACGGTATACATTATCGATCAAGATGAACCACCAGAGTGGATTGGAGAACCTTACTATGCCAGGGTCAATGACGATACCGAGGTGGTGAGTATAACTATTTTAGTTTGCTGGACTGGACTCAAATGAACGATGATGATAATGATGATGATGATGATGATGATGATGATGATGATGATGATGATGATGATGATGATGATGGAAATATGGTTTCTATTTCAGAATACCACTGTACTAACTGTGAAAGCATGTGATGGAGATAGAACGGACCCCAACGAGATCGGTTATTTCATGTCAAATGGTAAGTTGTTTTTTGTTCAACTACTTAATGTCTAGTGTGTGACTTATTGAATCAAATAACACTTTCTACATTCAGACTGTAGACATGGTAGATTATCGATTGACTTGGTATAAAATGTACACAGCATGCTTACCTAAGATAATATCGTCCCCAGGGGGTGACAAAGTAAAACTGGCCATTGCTGAGTTACAACATACAGTATGTAATGAAATATCCTCCCACCAGGGACACAGACTGCAACTAGCCATGGCCACTGTCACTAAATGTACAAGTAGCTAGGGGTAATCTAAATATTTGTCCAAGTACACGTGTCCTGACAAAGCAAATGGTAAACAGGTGTGTGTTGAGTTACGCCAATCACACTCGGCCTCCAATGATACATATATGGTTTGAAAACCACACTTGATAGACAATGTATCAAAGAGGGGCCTGAGGGCAGGGAGTTTGAATTGACAAGGGAAAAAAATTAAGCACTATCTTCTTGTAACAAAATGGATTGGCAGCCATAGGGAGCATGTGATTGATGTGAAGTAAATATAACACCTGGGAGATGAAGCCACTCAGATTATAAAATGATACAATACTTTGCATGTTGGCAGATAGATATTATATTTCAACAATTTCCTAACTGATGACTTTTATCGTTATTTACTCAGAAACGGCTTATAGTGAAATTGGTGCTTACTTCGATGTCAACATGTTCAGTGGTGAAGTATACGTCATCCAAGAACTGGTAGAAGAACTCTTAGGAGACCAAAACTTAACAATCTTGGTGAGATAATTATTTTGGTGATGGTGATGGTGATGGTGGTGATGGTGGCTGTTTTATTTTTCACAATAAGAACACTAAGTATTCTAGGTTCAACTTGCAGTGCCTGCCCTGATGATTTAACCATAATATGTTATACTACACAGGCTGTTGAAAATGATGCTACTCAAACATGGGAGACTATAACCTCCGATACCACCGTTCATTTGAATATAGTACCCTCCAATTCTGTAAGTATACAAAATATTTGAAATATATTGACTACTCTCAAGCTTGGCAGAACCCTGTATTTCTTTCTTAGAGAATAATATCTGCCAATGTTCTACAATGTGAAGACTACCGATACCTTTAATAATGTTAATAATAATGTTGGGTTCTTATATAGCGCTTTCCCACACCGTGCTCAAAGCGCTTTACAATTTATTACCCCTGGCTCGGATCAGAACGGCACAACGGCCCTTTAGTCTTCCTCAACTCCCCGGGGAGCATACAATCCATTGCAGCCATTTCAGCGCATAGGATTAAAGCGTTCACATTGCAACCTACATCCTACCAGGTCCCCAATTATACAGCTGGGTTGACTGAAGCACAGTTGTGGTTCAAATCTTGCCCAAGGACTTTAGCCCAAGGACTTTAGCCACTCAGAAACAAACAGCAGCAACCTTTACATGTAAGCTCTATATTGTACAATACAGTTGTTTATCACAGTGAAGTATTATAATTCATTTAGAAAATATGAACATGTTACGTTTTATCTATGAAGAAGGCATGTCTTTTACTTCCATAAATCTCTGTATAGTATCAGTAATGATAATGGATACTAATCATTCCAGTATAATTTGACAAAAAGTAGTATTCAGACTGATATTTTTATATTCAAAATCCAAGTAAACTACGTGTACATATGTATACAATTCTGCTATCAGGTAGGTTCCATAACAATTTTCTTTTGATAGGCTCACATGTGTTTAGTCTCTAGCTCTTCCACCTGAAGATGTATCTACAGTTGAGATCGTTAAAATAGTTACTGTTATCATCCTTGCTGTGATAGCTATTGTCATTCTTGGATTCTGTATGTTCAAAACCATGTAAGTAAGAATATCACTAACTCAAAACAGTTTTAAAAAACAACCCAGTTACAGTTATTGCCGCTTTCAAAAATTTGCAGTCACTTGAAATTAGTGTAAGTACGTACAATACAGCATCATGTATTATTGTTCATCACAATGTTTATTTTCTACCCGAGTTGGTTTTCCACTTTCCACTTTCATTGACCATTGCATCACCTTGACATACCGTGTCTTGTCCCTCATCAGCAGTGCATCTCATACAAACACTGTCAGTGCTTTCATAGTCGAATTAGACTATGAGCATTGTTTTCATTCGTAGAATGACATATTCCGGCATTTCCTTTGACATTTAGATTGAAAGTTTCGGGCTGCCTGGTTGGCTTAGCACCTCATTAGTCACTGTCAGTGGAAATGTAACACCCATGTCGGTTATGTACAAGTGACATACATGTACAGAGATGTGTCAAAAAGCTTTGGCGGGGAGGCAATGTTATTGACCTTGGCTAATAAACTAACCCCCCCCCCCCCCCCCCATGCTATACCATCCCATTCCTGCAAACAATCTAAATACATACCAATATTCAATAACCAATGTTGTACTTACACTATTTTAAAATGACTGCAAACGTTTTAAAGGTGCAACTGGAATGGTTTTTTTTTTGAAACTGTTTTGTCAGATATAATTGCCATCTTGCAATATTGTTCACCATGAGATTGATGTAATGAATACCCTGTGGGTAAACATGTTTGTGTAGCTGTATGGTTCACTTTATCCAATCAAATTGATTGTTGGGTCCATACTCAAAAATCAGCACCCCAATAACTCAAAATGACAACTTATTACTATACTACTTATAGATCGTATGGAGATCGATCTTTCAGCTACACCGCTGCAATTCTGTGGAACCAACAACGTAACACTGTTCATTCTGCACCAAGTATTGAGACTTTCAAATTAAGACTAAAGACATACCTTTTTGAGAGAGCTTATCTGTAACAGTTTCTATTGTAAAGTGCCAGTGAGCATCATTGATGGATACTAGGCACTATATAAATCTCTATTATTATAGATAGAATAGACCCCCAGTAGACATGTACAATGTCTAAATATTGATGTTTTAACAAATTTTCAATGAATAATGTTGGTTGTCTCATCAAAAAGAAAATACCCCTGTTAGGCATAAAAAAATTGTGTGGTTCCGATTACATTCAATTTTAAAATAGGTGTAGGTAGGTATATTTTTTATTTCATTTTTTGATTTTTTTTGTTTTTTCATATATGAGTGTCTAGGTCAGGTAGTTATATTTTCTGTTGATTTCTATATGGTCTCTGTGTTATTGGCTTCTTCTCATCAGATGTACAGCCATTACGGATTGGAAGAACAGTTTTATATTGTCTTTTTTTCAGTTGATGTCTGTTCCGCTTCCACTATTTCTTGCGAGACTTCAAAATTTTTACGATTTTCTTATTTTTTTTCACGAATGTGTAAAAAAAAAGAAAGTTTAGCATCGGTGTGAAAAACTAGGTGAGGGTCGGGTAACCGGAACCAAACAACTTTTTTTATTTGGCCTTACAGCTAATACTGCTTTAAGATTCATAGTACAAAGATGCTCAGTGCTGAAAATGATATAATTTTGATGACTAGAATGTTTAATCATTGTACACATTGTGTTTATTTAGGAAGCGATGCAAGAAAAATAAAGTTTTACCGACCTGAATATACAAGAAGTTATCAAACCCTTACGACAGAAAGGACTATGTAACCTCAAAGTGTGAAATCTTTCAACATTTTTTTCAAGATCAAAGACACGAAGTAAACACCAATAGGAAATATGAGAGGAAGTTGACAGTTGAAACAATATGTGTCATTGCTTAATAAACTAAAGAAATTAGTGAATAGATCTTTTGAAATATCTTAGCATGTCACAAGAATATATGGGACTGGTATCATTTTATTTAAACTCATTTGATTTCCCAAATTCTTTTCAATAAAATTAATTCCCATTATAATAACAGTAAACAATGTACATATTATTTCTGTGTTTTTTCGTTGTGTTTTGTTTCTTTGACTCGAAACTTACAAAGTTTCAACAAATCAAACATTTATTTTGTGCTTATGAATCTACCATAGAAGGTGTAGTCTGTAAGGTACGCCGTGACAGTGCGCCCTCAAACATCGGCCAACCCCTAAAGGAGGCCGGTGAGGGCGAAACGTCACGACGTATCTTACAGTCTATAGAAGGTGTAGACACTTCATAATCGTTGTCAACTATTACTCTAACTAAATCTGTGTTTTCCCTTCTTTAATTAGTATCAACATACACAATTATGACTTACAGATATTTGGATGAAAAGTTAAAAGTTGATATTTATATACATATACTATTGTCACTAAATAGTTGATGGTATAAAACCCTTTGATGTTCACATCTCTAAAATAAAATTTCAGAAAGTTTTCTTTACGTGTGTTTGACATGATCAAAGAGACTTCTCTGCAGTAAAAAAATATTATTTAAGGTGTTTTTCTCTGATTTTAACTAATAAAATTTAAAAAAAAACAGACCATTACATTTGCTTCTGTGTATTTTGTAGATAAATTTTATTTAAAACCGATGTTTTGGCAAAAAATGAGAATAAATATAGAGACTGTTACATTGGAATTATGTATGAATTGACTTGATGGTGTAAAATCATGCTAACGAGGTATAATTTTGCACAAATAATTTTACCGCTAAAGAAAAATCGTTTTTTCACTCATTTGATATTCTTGTACAAAATAGTGTTTGTTCACAGTCTATAATTGATTTCAAAAATAATAATAGATGAAATATGAATTAGCAATTAATTATTCGTTTGTTAATTAATTAGCAATTAATTATTCATTTGTTAATTAATTAGCAAACCTCTAAATATGAGTATAAATGACACACAAACACAACAAGCACACCTTTTTTTCAAGAAGAAGCATTCTTTATTCTTATTCATGTTCATCTACAATATCAATACATAGATCAAATAACAGATATAATAAGATCTCACATATCCCTACTTTATCAGATATGTACAACCTAAACTTCAAACCAGGGTATATGTTTATAAATAATGCGATCAGTTTAGTAGTTTGGAGCAAGTGTGTGTGGGGGTAGATATCATGTGCTTATGCATGATTGGCTCTGTAGTTGTCTTCACTGAAGAAGGGAGGGTTATTTTTGTGTTTCCACACAGATCTGCAGACTGCATGGGCTGGACAAATAGATTGACGAGGGTATTTAATTGATGTGCACGCTGACCAGAAATGATTGTTTTTTTCTTTGGCCTTCGGGGAAAATGGAAAGGGTTCTTGATATTGAAGTATCTCTTTTAAAGGGATTCCAGAAGCACTTGTGACAATGATGTACAGCTCGTTTCATGTTAGTGTTCACTGGCTGTGTTTGATACAACCATGTAGAAGTCAACTGCACATGCTACACTGCAAGATTGCAATTTTTTGGTTCATTTTGTCTAGATGAAGTAAACCGTAAATGTACTACAACTAGACACAGACACACAGGCACCAATATTTTGATGTCTGCATGGTGGCATGCAAGTTGTCCTTCCCATCAGTGATTTGAAGAAAATCCCTAGTCATCCGTACTATTTAGTCTTGGACACCAAGTCTAAATTACAGCCCTTTTCATGTTAGTATTCCCTGGTTTTGTTCATACAAGCATGCAGAAGTCGATAACATGCTATGAACTTCACATGCTCAATGAATACAGTGTTTTGCAACATTTTGTCTAAATTTAACAAACACACAAAATTGTTATTAGTAATGAAACTATGTTCCTACATGTATGAATTGAAAGTTTTAGATACATATTCAAAATACAATAGATAATTAATTTGTATTGAAGGTAAAATAAAAAATTAACATAATACTAAATTAAGTATCTTCTACTGTTATTACCGTTCCACAATTATTCATTGGTTATAATATACAACTCTTTATCTCCAAAATTACAAACACAGAATAACATTTCATAAATACATATATTGACTGACAAAATGTCGAGGTATGAAAATATTACCATTATGTTGCCCATAAATGTATACTGGCTAATATCTCTTTTAAAGTGAAGGTTGGCAAATCATAAACTTTTGAAGGTTAAAATATGGGTTTAAATAGTACTTGTCACTTTTAGTGATATTAGTGTTGTTTTCTTGTTGATTTCTTGCTTGGAATATGTTGGAAAATGTACTTGGTTTCTTCAAATCTATTTTAATAGATTTATAGATTCAAATTTAATTTCCATGACATTTTTTGTGATTGACAGGTTAAACACAAATCAAGAATACATATTATTTCTGCTGGTACAAATCTCCCCTCCATACTTTCATATTAGGTATCTCATGAATGGTTAGGAGAAAGTGATTACTTCTATACTGTGTAATAAAAGTTCATAGAGGGATTATCGTGATGCCGGCCATGAAGTGGCATTACCATAAACAGGGCTCGAAATTAACAGTAGTCCCGTATCCACAGACTACCAATTCTTACCATAGGGCTACCATAATTTGTAGCTGGTAGTCCTGTATCCACAAACTACCAATTCTTGTCATAGGGCTACCATAATTTGTAGCTGGTAGTCCTGAATCCACAGACTACCAATTCTTGTCATGGGGCTACTATGATTTGCTGATGGTAGCCCACTCAGGTTACCACTGATTATGTGATGATTTAAGGATGGAAGATTTACAGACATATTTTAATAACAAACATATTTCCAATAGAGGAACTCTGTTTTCAGTTCAGGAATATAGGACTATTGGTCACCATCCTTGGGCTACCAATTTCTGAAATTGGTAGCCTACCAGGACTACCAAAGAAAACAGTTTCAAGCCCTGCATAAATGGTGTGAACAACTGATACCGTGTAGAAAATACAAGTCCCATGGGATTTACTATATTAACGTCTTATACGTCATTTTCCTCACAAAAGACAAATGAAAGTACACATCGCATAGCCTGGCACAATATGGATTTCAATTATTCTACACGCAATATTTTTTACTGGTTTGTGAATAAAAGGTAAATAAATTTCATATGACCATGAAAACTAGCGTGATTGCATTACATGCTTTTAATCAACAACCCTCTTATGCAATCACACGAGATTTCTTCCTTGAATAGATTATTAGCCCACAAGTGACTGTGTGTTGGTTATATTCTATCAAGATTTCTAGACTACAGGGTATCGTCACCAGGAGCTTTGTTACCGTTCCACTTCATCTCAATCATCTTTAGGACCGAAGATAACATCATGGATCTAAAATAAATATAAAATCAAAATACAATATGATTACAAAGATATTTACCAAACTGAAACATATTGTCACACCACAAGGGGGCTTAGGTTCAGTTAGTTTTGTTTAGGAAAACAGCCAAATACTAACAAACAAAAAGAAACAAATAAATAAAACAAAGAAAGAAACACAAACAAACAAATACTGACAAATAGTCACAATTTTTAAACAAAACTAAATGAGCTTGAGCCCCCTGTGATCACACTCACAAGTCTAGAATCTATTGTAACGACAGATCTAGAATCTCTCATATCAAGTAATATTCTGCATCACAAATAAGCTTGCCTCGTATGACCAGCAGGCTTTCTCTGTGGAGATCACACTATCAATGTTTGTTGACGACGACACTACAATAATACCGATGTACAGTCATCCTCTGACCACTATGCTTGGATTCAACCGCTGGGATGTTTACAAGTTATGACCAATGTACACCATATCGGGGCGCCCTCACGCGGCATAACACAAACTTCATTCACAAGACCGTTGAGGGTGGAGCGACACATCGTATTTTGCAATCGGTCTGCTCTATGTTACTTACTAGTACTATTCGGAATAAGTTTGTGACGTAAAGGAGTCTAGTACTCTAATAAGAGATGACGTCATCCATATCTGTTTGATAAATATTTTACTATCATGGATGTACTGGCATATAAAAATGTAGCATTTACAAATGTGTGTTCGGAGTAAAAGCAGTGACGAAAAATAAACCACATTCGATACAACCGTTGAAATGCAACTGTAGCATACCTTAATGCGTGCAGGAGCCTTAAGCAAGTACATCACGGTGTCGGCTATGTCACCAACCGTCAATAACTGTACGTATAAAAAAGGAGAAATAACACATCCTTTCGAAAACAGTTATTTTGGCAATTATAGCACAAACAAACAAAATATATAATGTTACTAGTAAAAATACTACTGAATGTTGAAAACAATTAAACATTAACAGTAATTATAATGACGGTATACTTGAAAGTGGCAGTCAGAAAATTACACGTGACACATAACTTCATGGTTATGAATTCGGGGTCCGAAGTTAGAAATTGTTTTTGATCGCATGTTTTTATGCAAAAATGTGATAAACAATGAAAAAATGAAATAACGTACCTCTTTACTTTGTTGATAAGCAAGTACGGCTTCCTTGTGGTCAGGATACATGCGTAAAGCAAAATCAGAGATAACTGTGCCGGGCGAAATCATCTGGAATTTAAAAAGGGAAATGTAGTCAGAGTGTAGCGTGGAGAGCGTGTAGAGTCAACACATGACAGCTGTCTTTTGCAACCAAGGTGTGTCTTGTTTTGGAAAATAGCTTCACGCTCTCTGAGTCTTAATTCCAACAGCACACATCATAGGTCGACAGGCATTCGCCTACATACATATAAGATACTTTTATACATGGTATAAACAACATACTAACAGTTTGAAATGAAACTTTTGAACAACATAGCAAACAGATCTTCATTGCCAAATATCGAAACTTACCGATATTCGTATGTTCGATCCCGCCTCGAGTAATTCCTGACGGACGCCCTCAGTCAGGGCTTTCACCATTGCTTTCGTTCCTGAATAGAAATATGTGTTGCTCCATTCTTTTTTTATTGCATGACCTGCAAGACTGTATAATCATAAACAGTTAGCAGCATGAAAAACAACAGTTGGCAACAATTACTTCAGGCATTAATACATTGCCTAATTACAAAAAAAATCGTTATTTATGCAAACACCTAATTAATATGCATGGTATATTTACCAAAAGCTAATCAGTTCTAAACATATCCCAAAATAAGATGTGTACCAAATTTCGTTTGAATTGAGCCAGTCGTTTTTGAGAAAACAATGACACAGGGAGACAGACATACATACATCGCCATACTATAACCGTAATGTCGATGCAGGCCTCTAGTGACATCAAGCACTGGTACGGTGTTGACGTAATATGGGTTTCTCCGACATTTAGTAAACGTGTATACTAATTAAAATTCAAATATGTATCATCGAATGTATGTCGTTTATTTATCATGTCCTAATGCGAGGTTTGGGTTCTACCAAAAGCAATTGATGGTTGAGTACGCTTTGGTAAAGAGTCAACAGGTGTCTTTTCAGAAAACTATACTCTCGACTTGTGTTTCCACGGTGGTGACATGCACACATACCTTCCAATGTTGATGACGTAGCCGTCATCTATCCCTCGTTCCTTCATTGATTTGATAGCTTCCCGGGTACATATCGACAGACCCAACACGTTTACCTGTACGAAAGTATCATTTATCAGTCAACTTGACATTTTTAGGTACATAAACTCACGTGAGAGGGGCACGGTTTATCTCGGACCACTGTGGTTTTATCTAGCAAAGTGTTACTTCAGTTTGAGTTATATACTACTTAGCTATCAGTAGAACATCTGACCTACTAAAACGGTCAGATGATTTGAACATATAGGTAGACATGAGCAGAACGGTTCATTTTAGACCAGTTTAGACCAGAATGTAGAGACACTTGTTTAGAAGCTGTTTCTGTTGGGATATTTTAACGGTTGTGGAAAGAGGGGGGAGGGAGTAGTTGACTAACTCAGGTGCGGTCCTCGCCTAGCTGTAATGATTGCTGAAGACTTCATAACATGAACCCAACCACCCATCCTAAAGGGAAATCAATTGCAAACGATTGAGTTTGCAGTACCACCAACCAATAGCATATCATATAAATATGGGAGCTCAGACCACTATGTATGTTCTATGTTGGTCTGAGATGAGAGTATTATTATAATTGTTCCTTGTGTTGTGTAAGTACTCTGTCGGATAAAGGATTCTATGAAGTTATCTTACTGAAATTATTGACTTACTTCGAACATTTCTCGCCACTTCTCCGTGTCTCCACACAATAGTTTCTCTGGAAAAGCGAGCCCTGCATTATTTATGCAAATATCCACACCACCGTAATGTTCTTTGATTATTTCAAACATCGCCAAAATCTCCCTTTCTGACCTCATGTCACATTTAATCGCCCGGATGTGAGTTCCACTTGAATTTTCTAAGCCACCGTTTTCCGTTTTCAATTCCTAAATAAAATATTTTTTTTTTAAATGCTATTTTAGCTACGATGATATTCAAAATATGTCGATGTTGATTCACTACTTACAAATATGCAAATGGTGTCATTAACATACATAAAATAAAATTCAGACATGATAAGATGACCGTGTCGATTTATGTTTAATACTAGTTGAATGGAAACATCTGCAGGAATATGCAAATGATGTCATTAACATACATAAAATAAAATTCAGACATGATAAGATGACCGTGTCGATTTATGTTTAATACTAGATGAATGGAAACATCTGCAGGAATATGCAAAAGATGTCATTAACATACATAAAATAAAATTCAGACATGATAAGATGACCGTGTCGATTTATGTTTAATACAAGATGAATGGAAACATCTGCAGGAATATGCAACAATTCATGACAAGCTAGGTGTGCACATTCAGGTGAGCTGAATTAAGAATTTAACAAATCCCATATTTTCTTCTTGAGCTTTGATATGCAGTTTTTATCTCCTTGATACTTTATAGAGAAAAAAAATCATCACTGCATGTTTAGTGGTTGATAACAGGGGACAAGTTTGTAATCTAAATTGCACTTTACAAAAACGTATGATTTGAAATTTGTATACCAAAATTCTCAAATGTGAGAAATGTGCCAAATTATCAATTTGGTGTAAATTTTGTCGTCATAATTTCCTTTGGAAATTAAAAATAAACAGCAGTGTTGGTAAATTTTAAACTATTATTATTAATGTTAACAGTACCAGTCATGGAAGAGTCTCAGAACTATAGTTATCCAGATTCTCTGACTTCCACCGCAACACAGAGAGTGCTTGGTGGAAGAATGAAGTAAGGTAATCCACAGAGACATGGACAGACTAGCTAACGGGTCGCTAACGGCTTTTATCCTGAACTTGCCAATGGAAAAATCATGGAATAGGAATTTGCCCGAGCCATATGATGGGCAATATGGACCAGGCACTGTTGTAAACAATTTAGGTCAAATTGTTTGTAACAATATATGATCTAGGCTTGATAACTCGATCAGACCATTACATGGGAGCTAACCCAGTTTAGGTTAACATAATTACAATAGAATCATCCAAGCCGTTATATTACCTGAGCATGTTCAATTTTGGTCGTAAATTGTTTTTTGAAGTATGAAAAATGTTGAATTTTATTAAAAACTGTACCGTCAATTGAATATTATTTTATTGAAACTTTTGCACTGTGAGGTTATGAGTTGACTTGTATGTAGTCTGAGATGTAAATAAAAACAGACCCTGGGTAACTGGGTAACCGTTTCCATGGTTTCTTTTGGAGGGGACAGTCTATACGTGGAGTACGGTACGTAACTCGATGCAGTTCGATTTGTTGTTATCTATTTCTATTTCAAAGTTTCAAAGGCGGTAATTAATTAACCCTAATCCCATAGTCGGATTACATGTACGTGCAAAGGGGCATGTATGAAATATGACCACATCAACACCACCAAGTCAGGGTGACCGTATCTGTTTCAACGCCCTCTACGGCAGGATTAGAAAAACATCATGTCAGATGGAACCCATCGAGCGCCGTACGTATCTGAGCAAAAAAATGATTGTATCAATTATTATACCAGTATATTGATGGCACAAATCGAGAGAGCTGATTGACATCAAACTAGTGAGTCTAAAATTAGTTATAATGAACAGTTGGCTCCGTCCAAGTTTTGATGTTTACAAATTACTTCGTACTTGGCATTCACTGTGTTTGTCGTCTGCTTCGAAAGTTGCAGTCTGCTCAGTCTGCAGTGATAGTGAACTCAGCGGATTGTCAGAGGAAGATTTTCTCAGTGAGAGAGAACAGTTTATGGGAAATAATGAAAGTAATTTGGCAAGCAGTCGGGTTATCGCGTATTTGTATTTGTACAAATATCATCGCCTGTACTACTAAGGCAAGCATGTTCTTCCGGACTCGGCAGCTGCAGAAGTAGAAGTGCCAAATGGAAACAGGTACGTACGTGTACGTCTACGTGTAACATGTGTAATGTCATAAACAGAAACAGGCGTACGAGCTCACACTGACCGACTTACCATTATCATGCATGATTATTCAAATAAGAAATTTGACTGGGATTATGCCGGTATTAGTCATCAATCCAGGTGGGAAATCCCCAAACCCGAAAGCCTAAATACGTCCCGTGAATACAGTCTTGTATATACCGTATACGTACGTGGTCACGTCAACCTGCTGCATGCATGCCATATGTACGTCTGTCTATCTCTGCTTCTAGCTCTGCTCTGTCCTCATGCGTCACGCATCGAGTCGCGAAGCATGTCGTATACAAACCATTTCAAGTGAGGTGATTTATTCACAACTTAGTCCTGCAGCTGCTTGCAGACGGTGCACGGGTCTAGATTACTGACATGACCCTCAATACCGGATAAGGAAGGGACGACTTACTCCGTATGCAAGCAGGACTATTCACAACTGTACTTGTACTTCAATGTACAGGTTATCCCCAGAACCAAATAGCAGATACTAGTACAATAAATCATAGACCCTCCACCCTCTGTGGGTGGAGGGTCTATGAATAAATCAATTCACTGCAGCGACACACGCGTACACACGGCTTTCACATGTGTCATGTGTCGACATTCAGAGTCGGTATGATACGCGCGCGTCGCATGCGTCAGATCAGCAGCGTTTTCGTTAGGCAAATTATTTATGGGGGGGGAGGCAAACGAAAACATAAATTGTGTTCTTATCTTGTTTCTGATATTTTTCAATATACTGGTATAAATATATTATAGCGATAAATCACCTCTTCCCCCCTCCCATTTTTTTTAACGATCGTTACGATGAGAAACGGAGAGTTAAGTACAACAAAGGATTATCGTGATTAGGTACTAGGTGTACCACATTACACATTTTAGAGCGTCAAACCTTTCTTTATATTGAAAGATAAAGAGGAAGAGGATGTTTGAACAGATAAAACACCCACACCACATCCTGTAATTCAACAATAGAAAGTATATGAACACGTATGGTGTAGCAGACTTCAAAGCCGTATGGCACTGAATTTGGGACTGTACTACCGGTCTGTTGAGCGTTTCTACAATTACAATGTATATATCTATTTATTTAGTGTACTCGGGTCATGTTATACGTGATTGCTAAAATATTACACACAAAGTGAGCATAATTAATAGGTTGCGACCAGATTTTATGGCGGGGGGGGGAGAAAGTATTTTGCCAAAAAAATTTAGTAGTTCGCCAACGTCATGTCATGCCTATTATCAATTCATTTAACAATGCTTTCCTATAGGCAAGTTTAAAATTTGCCAACGAAACCACAGTGTGTTATGGTCGGTCGCGGCGGTCAGTCGGTCATTCAATCAACATGCAACTATTATTGGGTCATACCCCCGGGAACATATCTCTCTACGTGTCCAAAGTGGTATTTTGCTTGTGTCCCCTCGTTGAACTATATACCAGTGTATCTATTTACTGTTGATCAAATATCGTCAGTTAGATCATTGATCTCAAGTTAGAAATGGCTGATAAAATGTTGCTATGAACACCCAAATATGGCTACCCTAGTATTAAAACAGAGATTTTTTTCTTAAAGATGATACTATTTCACTTTAAACTGACAAGTATAGGATTGTCATCTATTTACCCATCCTCCATATTTTAGTATGTTTTATGTCTATTTTTTTCCAACACAGGGTTTCATTTTCATAGCAGCAATGGCAATATTTAGTGAAGTGACAATGCTTACAGTTTTGATATGGGTTTATTTTCAAATTTTCAATCGTTTTTAAAAGGAAAGTCAAAGCAGATTTATTTCTGCCTTTAGTACACTTGTATTGATTACTGCTATCAATTTACATAATTATGACTTTTGTGTGATAAAATCGTACTTTGATAATTTAATTTTGAAATCTTGTAAAGATTCACTACTGCACTTGACACGTGTTCTGCAATTTTGGGGATTTCCTGCAAGGGTTTGTGGGAAACCTCTAATAATATTATCACTTTTACCCCAATCTCTTTGTCTTGGCACTAACTCACACACACACACACACACACACACACACACACACACACACACACACACACACAAACACACACGTACACATATACACACATACACACACAAACGCGCGCGCGCATACACACACACACACACACACACACACACACACACACACACACACACACACACAATATACTTCTACTGTACCCAACGCTAACTGTTACATTTCTTCACCGCGTCAACAGTAATCAATGCAAAACGTTAGGAAAGCGTTTTCATCAGACATTGTTAATATTATCGATAATATTGTCCAAACTCTAACAATATACATACGTTTGACTAACCAGTTTGAAATCCATTCCTAGAAAGCGTTTTACCCAACACTATTGGTATTGTTAGTACTATTGTTTAAAAGTATATATTTTGAATAAGTTGGAATATCCAGACGAAGTCTAATAACTTAGACATAATTTAGTGTCAGACTTTTAGGCGATATTGACATGACATTTTACAAATGGGTGTACGACATTCTACAAATGGTTGTATCAGTGTATGTGGTCTTTACGAGGCAAGGAGTTTAAGCTGGTCTGCATTAATATGCAAATGACAGAGGTAAATAGATCACGTGATGCATAGAACCTTTCGCCTAGAGTTTTTGTTGACACGGCCTTGCCCGAGTTGGCATAAGCTTACATTTGCAAGTTTTGCAAATCATTCTCAAAAGTTTGCACAGGCATGCAAGTTCACTCGAGAATTGGTCCAAGTCGACCAAGTCATTCATAATTTCTCAGGGAATGACTGAGTATAAGATATAACACTTGGCTGCAAACTTGACTAAATAACAGACGATTTTTTGGATGAAATTATAAAGTGATGACGCAGCAATTTCTGGAACGATATATAGGTCAACTGGTTGTTCACGCAATCTGTACATCTCACCTTGTCTCGTAATTTCTCGGACTTTGTGCGTTGACGTGACGTTTAGTATTTTTGTATTTGGTTTGTTTTGACCCAATTTCATGACAGCCTAACAAAAGAAATGTGTGGTTCCGGTTACCCGAACGCACCTAGTTTTTCACGCCGATCCTAAACTTATTTTGACGTATTCGTAAAAGATAATAAAATCGCGAAGTCTCGCAAGAAATAGTGGATGCAGAAACGACATCAACCAAAAAAGACAATATAAAACTGTTCTTCCAATCTGTAATGGCTGTACATCTGACGTGAAGAAACCAGTAACACAGAGAACATATGGAAAACAACGGAAAATATAACTACCTGAACTAGACACTTACATGAAAAAAAAATCTACCTATTCTAAAATTGAGTGTAATCGGAACCACACAATTGTTTTTGTTAGGCCAAACATACCAGCGCCGTAAACAGGCTACATACACGTGTGCATGGTGTAACACTGTAAGTGTACTAATTCTCACGTGTACATAGACATACGGTCAATTTCTGTTTAACATCGAATGTTTCAATATTTATTACGACAGCGCAAAGTCCGACCACCTGATTTAGGATGAGCAAAAATATGGCGATTTCTATTGGTCAGCATGTGATATATCATCGAATGACTGTTGTACACACACGATTAAAAAATTGCTTAGTCAGCAAATTTAACTTATCATCACATCCTCTGACACAAAAATATGAATGAAATTAAAGTAAAAAATCCAAGTAGTATCTTAGTTACTTGCTTACATATTATCATTTTCATAGCAGTTGATTTTTACAATAATGGTATCCTTTTTATTGAGCAGTTTATTCTTAGACGGTATAATTTTATTTCGCAGTTGGTTTTTACAATATAGGTGCGGTACATTTTAACTCAACAATACTAGCAATTTTGATATGCAGCAGAAACTGTAGTATGTATACTGTTTTGACGGAGAGAGGAACATTTCTCGTGATGGAGTTAATATGACTGTAAAATGATACGAATATCCACTGTCAGATGAATGATCATCGTATATATGTAGATCCTATAGTAGTAGTATCGGTATTACTTTATGTTTACTCTTTTTTAGCATCAGTCTGAAACTGTGGTCAGTTAATACCATACGATTCCCTTAAGAAATTAAGAACAGAGACATTTGTTCTTCAACGACTGTTTTAGAGGCTGCACTTTCCCTTTGTTGTCATAGAATAGTTATTAATAATATCCCTATGTATGTATGTATGTATGTATGTATGTATGTATGTATGTATGTATGTATGTATGTATGTATGTATGTATGTATGTATGTATGTATGTATGTATGTATGTATGTATGTATGTATGTATGTATGTATGTATGTATGTATGTATGTATGTATGTATGTATGTATGTATGTATGTATGTATGTATGTATGTATGTATGTGTACACGTATACGTATTTATTGGTGTTGTGTGTTTGTATATGTGTTTGTGGACAAAACATATGCTTCGATGCATGTTACCACACCTTGTTCATTGTAAAACATTCACTGGTATTTGTGAGCATAGCTACGTTGGTTTGTTTGACTAATACAAGGGTAAGTCAACTAAACGTCGTGATTGCCATCAATATAGTGTTTACTCAATTCAGGGAACAAAAATGTCGTTTTTGAATGATGATATTGTGGTGTGTTTTTTTAAATTGATAATGATTGTGAATGGATCACTTTTATTTAAAACGTTACTTCGACTTCTTAATACACCTTTTAAAAAAGAAGACGGAAAAGCTATTTTTATCAGAAGACAAATGAGGGTGAAACGTAGGACATACAAGATCGATGCTTTTAGGACACGTTTCAATCGCGTTGGCATGAGATGTGATGATCGTCAGGTTCGACTTCGAAACAAAATCTTGTCGTCAGTGAGATATATACATGTGTGTAGAAATTACTTAGTATATGTCAAAGTGTTATATTACAAGATTGTAGAAATTATGTTTTCTGTCTCTAAAATCATGCTGGTGGGACTCGGAGAACGTACCTGTATTTTGTCAACAGTACGGCCACATCCAATAACTTTGATACCATGCTGTGACAATTGTTTGGCTAACTCGGCTCCAATTCCCGATGATGCCCCCGTTATCAATGCAACTCGTCCTTTCCAAGCTTCCATGATAGTTTAATACCTGTTACGGTCGGCAATCAAAGATGATTCAATTCCAAACTTGAATTGTGCTGTTATTAGATCTTCAAGTCCTTCGGAGCAGACGAGCAACCAGTGAAATGTCGTGTGGTTTTTTGTGTAGCTGGGAGCAAGATAATGGTACTTGTCTGTAGTACCTGGCTAAAGAGAGAGTGTTCAGATTTGCCTCCAAAATAGTAAGCTCTAGAGATTCGAGTCAATTCAGATACACTATAGACATGGATACACGTACAACAAAGCTAACACCTGGGGCTGACTCTTCTATAAAGCCGATCCGATCGACATAGGTAGTTGACCAAGTTCTACCGAACAAACTAGAATGTATTTCTTCCAACCGTGTCGTAATCCGGGGGTGACACCCCTATCTTCACGGAAGGAATTTCGACGTTGTCAAACTTACTCACAAGTGTAAAACATTAACTTCCTGTAACGACTTCATTATATGTGACACGTGCAAGTCCATTTGAAAAAGGGCATAAACGCATTTACATATTAAACATGCTACATAGAAATTAATTCAGTTTATAAATCGGTAGAAATATCTACAATTATTTAACCCAGTATTTCAATGTCTAACTCTATTCGGGTTTAATTACCAAACAGCAAAGGGCGAACATGTAGGCCAAAAACGAATTTAACAGTTTTTTAAAAATGATACAATATATCTTATAAATCCATATACACACTCAATACCACGTGTATGTGTGTGTGTGTGTGTGTGTGCGCGCGCGCGCGTGGGTGTGGGTGTGTGTGAATATGTGTGGTGTGTGTGTGCGTGTGTGTGTATGCGTGCATGGATTAGGGGAGGGGGTGGTAGATGGATGGATGAATGAATGAATGAATGGTATGTTATATACATTTGGATTAACGTAAAGAAGGGACATCGATCGTTCAACAGTTCTGAACTATTTAAATAATCTGTCTCCGTTTAATAATAGAGGCTAGAGTTGTTATCATAGTACAGCACATTATTGTCCACTGGCGTGTCATGTGGTACTATTGATTCAGGGCCTGGCTTTCTCTAAATGCCAAATATAGACATCAATTTGTTTTGTCTTCGTGTAAGGTCTCAAGTATTTTTTACAATTTTCTTTCTCCCAACCCCCCACTGTGTTCATTCATACGCTAAAAATACACACATTGTTCTCAGTCGAATAATGAAGCTTAACAAGGACTTTCTCTGCACCACAGACATGTGTTAATTGTTTGTGCTCTAGCTCTAGCCTAGTAGACAATTAAGGGTAGCTATTTTTGGCTTTGCTTGCATAAAAGTCACAATAACGAAGTTATACCATAGCCTGTTATGCCATGGATTACAATGGTTGTGGTTATGCAACTGAAAGCATCATACGCAGACTGTTTGTAATGGTCTAATAACTTTTAAAATCCCATCGTTAATATTCAAGTTCTTGACATAAGAGGAAATAATTCTCTATTTAGTGTAAAGAACTTCTTGAGTACCAATACATACACCGATAAAGCTAAACTGATGTAGACCAGTCAACACACTCTTAAACTTAGTATCACATTATATTAAGTTAAGTGAAACTAAGAGTCTATGAGCTGATCAAGTGTCAAATACAGGGAGAAAAGTTTTCAAGATCTAACCTCATAGGATGAGCTTGTACATACAGAAAATCGCAAACACAGACGCACACACACATGTTCTACTTACTATAAGAGAAAACATCACCGTATACAGCAGATCATACTTCCATGTCCACACTAAAGAAAAACATCGAGAAAAAGGCTACATTACAAATACTATGGTACAGTTTATAACAAGATCCACAAATAACAGATCTGCCCAAAGACTATCTAAATTGCATTTTAATCGAATTAGTAGCGTTTACTGTAACAATTGAAGATGGTAGTTTGTTCCGGATAGCGACTACACAGTTTGAGAAGAAATTGGCATGAGTGGATTTCACTCATAAAAAATTCCACAGTTTAAGTGGATGGCCCTAGTAACCCTATTTGTGGGTCATATTGGTAGCATGTATGTGTGCATTGTAGATATAATTTATTCAATATAGACACAATACTAGAGAATCCAATAGCTCTGGTGGTTAAAGCTGGTGTCACAGTCCTTTCACAGAGGTCGTGTCCTTTTCATGTGTAAACGGGGAACAACAAAGGTCAACAACCTTTTCTTTGGACTCGTGAAACGGGAACGTCAGGGTGTGTGTGCCTGTACTGCAACCTCAGCTCTGTCATGTATCGTCTGAAGCCCAGATCACTTTATAGGGAGACTTTCTTTGAATATATTTTCAGACGTCTTAATTTTACAGTAAATAAGCAAGTGCTCATCCCATGTTTTCTTTCCAAGTTTGCGCGACCTCCTTGGTTGAAAAAAGGTTGTTGACCTATTTCAGTAAATATGTGTCACGTTGTGATTGTATTGGTGTGAGGTATGGTCATGTGACCCATTGTCAATCAAAACATTTATTCTCACAAACCATGGAAGTAGTGGATTATACTCCCATGCACAAACCATGGTCCTGAGTGTGCCCGCCTGTGGCTTATATGTACAGCATATGTAACAATTCGTTACCTACACGCTTTAATTTACTCTAGTCCCTGTACGGAATCATTTCGGTTTACACCTACACTTACTACACCTGTTTCATACTGGTGTATAACATTTTATAGTCATGAACGTCGAACATTCAATGTTCACTAATAATGTATTTCTGCTATCTCCCCGGATACAATAGCCTATAACAAAGATACCCTATAAATGCACAAGGTCAACTTGATGTTTCTCTTAAATCACAAGTAATTGTAGGTGATGTAAAATCATGAAATGACTCTCTAGAACCCATAGTTTATGAAAATGTATCTGTTTCTTGGAATGGCGTTCCCCTTTAAGTTCATGCAGTAGTTTGTAAACAACATGCATTCACACATAGACGTGGTGTAGGGTCTATGATTCATATTACCAGTACAAGTACATTTTAAACGAATTAGTAGCGTTTACTGTAACAATTGAAGATGGTAGTTTGTTCCGGATAGCGACTACACAGTTTGAGAAGAAATTGGCATGAGTGGATTTCACTCATAAAAAATTCCACAGTTTAAGTGGATGGCCCTAGTAACCCTATTTTATTTATTTATTTATTTTCTGCATCCCTTTTATATCAGGGGCTCACTAAAAACATTAGGAGCAGCATTTACATAGAATCAAATACATACAAAAAAATTTAAATATCATGTTAAAATAGCAAATAATAACTTCAAAGAAATAATAAGAGATAAAGAAAGAGATAAAAAATTACAATTCTCCATCAGGTTAAACATGTTTTCCTATGTTCCATTGCACTACTTAGAAATTGCTGGATAAATTTGTCAATTTTTTTACTTAATAAAATGTTATAATTTTTTGTACTGTCTCCTATAAAGAGGCTTAACAGTTCTTTGCCTTGTATAAAATCTTGATATAGGTTTGTCTCTGTATGGTTAAGTAAAAGATCTTTTGTGTTCTTCATTAGGATGTGACGATAGGTAGAAAGGCTTTCACACGAAAAGAGAAAGTGTTCAAATGTTTCATCTTCTTGCCCACAGCAGGGACAGGAGCAATCAAAGTTACAGTTTTCCCACTTTCTCTTTTCATATGAGAGTCCTAATGTATAGGATCTTGCTTTAAATTTTAATTGTGGCCCTTTGAAGTCATTTACTGATTTAAGATACGGTTCCATTTCTAAAGATGTTTTGAACCTACGGTAGTGAATGAGACTAGACTTTTTTTCCATATCTTTTTTCCATTTAGATTCATCATACTTGAAAATTATTTGCTTGATTTTATTGTCTGTGAGATTTTTTATTTCTTCTCTATGTGTTTTGAGATTTGTTAAGACGTAATTTATAGATTTAGGCCAATCCCAGCACAGGTTTATCGTGTTCATTTCAGAGTCTTGACTGATTGCAGTGAGTTTGTTGAATACAATCTTGGTCCAGCGTGTTTCTGGAAGATTACATAGTCTTTTTAAATATTTCAATTTCAACACATTAAATTTACTTATCATTGTGGTCCAACCTAGGTCACCAAGTACTGCCTCATTTGCAGTGTAACGAGTTGCCTTTAAAATGAATTTCCCCACAGACCTTTGCATCTTTTCTAAACATTCCATGTCAGTTCGACTAAGTATTAGTATTTCACCTGCATATTCCAATACTGGACGCACTATGTGATTCCATAGAGATGAGCCAAAATCGACCCTGTTGATGTTACCATGGTTACCAAGGGTACTTTTCATGATAGGGAATAAGCTGTCAAACTTCTTTGATAATTTTGCTAAGTGGGTATGGTCAGAACTATTTGTGGGTCATATTGGTAGCATGTATGTGTGCATTGTAGATATAATTTATTCAATATAGACACAAAACTAGAGAATTCCATAGCTCTGGTGGCTGGTGTCACAGTCCTTTCACAGAGGTCGTGTCCTTTTTATGTGTAAAAGGGGAACAACAAAGGTCAACAACCTTTTCTATGGACTCGTGAAATGGGAACGTCAGGTAGGGGGTGTGCCCCGGGGGTGTGTGCCTTTAGTACTGCAACCTCAGCTCTGTCATGTATCGTCTGAAGCCCAGATCACTTTATAGGGAGACTTTCTTTGAAAATATTTTCAGACGTCTTAATTTTACAGTAAATAAGCAAGTGCTCATCCCATGTTTTCTTTCCAAGTTTGCGCACAGATAATTACTGTATCTGTGGTTTGTGCGACCTCCTTGGTGGGAAAAAGGGTTGTTGACCTATGTCAGTAAATATGTGTCACGATGTGTTTGTATTGGTGTGAGGTATGGTCATGTGACCCATTGTCAATCAAAACATTTATTCTCACAAACCATGGAAGTAGTGGATTATACTCCCATGCACAAACCATGGTCCTGGGTGTGCCCGCCTGTGGCTTATATGTACAGCATATGTAACAATTCGTTACCTACACGCTTACTGTAGTCCCTGTACGGAATCATTTCGATTTACACCTTCACTTACTACACCTGTTTCATACTGGTGTATAACATTTTATAGTCATGAACGTCGAACATTCAATGTTCAATAATGTATTTCTGCTATCTCCCCGGATACAATAGCCTATAACAAAGATACCCTATAAATGCACAAGGTCAACTTGATGTTTCTCTTAAATCACAAGTAATTGTAGGTGATGTAAAATCATGAAATGACTCTCTAGAACCCATAGTTTATGAAAATGTATCTGTTTCTTGGAATGGCGTTCCCCTTTAAGTTCATGCAGTAGTTTGTAAACAACATGCATTCACACATAGACGTGGTGTAGGGTCTATGATTCATATTACCAGTACAAGTACATTTTAAACGAATTAGTAGCGTTTACTGTAACAATTGAAGATGGTAGTTTGTTCCGGATAGCGACTACACAGTTTGAGAAGAAATTGGCATGAGTGGATTTCACTCATAAAAATTTCCACAGTTTAAGTGGATGGCCCTAGTAACCCTATTTGTGGGTCATATTGGTAGCATGTATGTGTGCATTGTCGATATAATTTATTCAATATAGACACAAAACCAGAGAATTCCATAGCTCTGGTGGCTGGTGTCACAGTCCTTTCACAGAGGTCGTGTCCTTTTTATGTGTAAAAGGGGAACAACAAAGGTCAACAACCTTTTCTATGGACTCGTGAAATGGGAACGTCGGGTAGGGGGTGTGCCCCGGGGGTGTGTGCCTTTAGTACTGCAACCTCAGCTCTGTCATGTATCGTCTGAAGCCCAGATCACTTTATAGGGAGATTTTCTTTGAAAATATTTTCAGACGTCTTAATTTTACAGTAAATAAGCAAGTGCTCATCCCATGTTTTCTTTCCAAGTTCGCGCCGCACAGATAATTACTGTATCTGTGGTTTGTGCGACCTCCTTGGTGGGAAAAAGGGTTGTTGACCTATGTCAGTAAATATGTGTCACGATGTGTTTGTATTGGTGTGAGGTATGGTCATGTGACCCATTGTCAATCAAAACATTTATTCTCACAAACCATGGAAGTTGTGGATTATACTTCCATGCACAAACCATGGTCCTGGGTTGCCCGCCTGTGGCTTATATGTACAGCATATGTAACAATTCGTTACCTACACGCTTACTGTAGTCCCTGTACGGAATCATTTCGATTTACACCTTCACTTACTACACCTGTTTCATACTGGTGTATAACATTTTATAGTCATGAACGTCGAACATTCAATGTTCAATAATGTATTTCTGCTATCTCCCCGGATACAATAGCCTATAACAAAGATACCCTATAAATGCACAAGGTCAACTTGATGTTTCTCTTAAATCAAAAGTAATTGTAGGTGATGTAAAATCATGAAATGACTCTCTAGAACCCATAGTTTATGAAAATGTATCTGTTTCTTGGAATGGCGCTCCCCTTTAAGTTCATGCAGTAGTTTGTAAACAGCATGCATTCATCAGGGCCGTAGCCTGACTAAATTGCCAAGGGGGGGGGGGGGGGCAGAACTTTGTCTTGGTGCAATCATGCATTTAAAATGTAGAAAAATGTTAATTTACATAAATTTACATGTAATTTACATAATATATATATTAGCATACGCAATTAAATATCATATGTAAGGTCAGATAAAATAAAAAATGCTTGTCAACGGGTAACCTGACCCATCACATTGGGTAAGTAGATCGATTTCATTTTTTCACAATGCTTGACAAGGATAAAACTATATATAATGATAGCAAAATATTTCAGATCGAGTTTAGATAGAACTTCAGTCATCTTGATACTATCTCATGCACTACAGTTAGGAAATGTATACAATTTACAGTTAAACAAATGGTGTAGTTCCTCTCACCCTCTCTTCTCAAAAAATGTCAAGCCCCGCCAATTGAAACTCAAGCATTATTTTCTTTACGCAACTCCCAAAACTGTTATGGCCTCGTTTATGTCGGAACCCAAGGTGAACTCAGTGAATTCTCCTTGTCATTATCATTATATAATGGAAATTGAAGATTGGATTTTGATGTGGAAGGTACAACTCTGTTTACAAATTCAGGGCCATTCTTTCCATAGCAAATTGTCACTTCAAAATGAATTGCGGACTAACGCTAGTGTCAGTGCAATGAGATAATTATATCAAACAACATTTTAACCAAAGACAACGTCGAACACAATTATTGAAAGAAATATCTTCAAATAGTGGATCTTAAACTGCGTACCTAGTTTAATAGTTTTTCAGGGCCACCAAATATTCCAAAAAGAGATCTGCCGTTTTATCAGCATGAAATGTTTTAATATATAAGGAACAAGATGTAAATGAGATCGAGCGCATCTTTGGAGTCACTGCATGCAGCATAGCAGGCGACCTCGCGTTGAACGACTTTTTCGTCTCTTTTTTTTTGAGTTTCACTCGCTGACATTATAATTGCGACTTGCTATCCTCAAATGAAGGAGACTTTCAAGACTACTGTTACTCGTAGAAAATGCACAGTGCATGTGCGCACTTCTTTTGTACTTTCCCGCGCAAAGAATTTTTATTTTGCTGCAAAACTGGACACATATTAATTCAAAGTTAAGCCAAATGCAACGTACAATAGCGATATAAGACACATATTACCCATGAGTCAGTGTACAGTCACTTTAGTGAACTATCCATTGAAATCGCGCATGCTAGGAATCGTCACGTAAATAACGATTTTAATAGCATCGCTTTTTTCTTTCTTTTTTTCCAAAATCTCAAGGGGGCAGCTGCCCCCCTTGCCCCCCGCAAGCTACGGTACTGTTTATACATAGACGTGTAGGGTCTGTGATTCATATCACCAGTACAATTACAAACGAAAGAAATCTACGAATCACCACTGGGGGCGAAATACGATGATAACGTCATTCCAAGGATTATGCTCCATCAATGCAATCAGATTATACGAACAATGTCGAAAGTTCTTAACATCGTAACATATGCTACAGATTAGCAATATAATCACAGTTGTGAATGATTACTAACAATCCTTCATTTTACTGGTGTTTGAGATATTCACAAACAAGACAACACACTACGTAACTTCACCATGGTAATATTTTTTCGAGCAATGGTCAGTACTTGAATATTTTACATTAATCATAGAACTGTGTAGGATTTTACATACTAGGGTTACACAAAATAAATACTAGAATCAGGTTACGGTCCGAAGAGCTTTGGCCTGGCAGACACTTTATGACACTTGTAGCATGACTGAATCTTATCTTATAGCTCAGTTGAGCTAAAAAAAGTACACTTTTAAAATTGACTTACATATTTGAGAAAATGACAAGATGTATATATCTTTAAGAATCATGAGTACTTGATGTGGGGGAAGCCTTCCGCTCATATACACGCACACAGAGAGTGACACACACACACACACACACACAAATATATCAAGAGTTAAACACAGACTCAAGGTATACCGAAGTTTACATACAATATTTTATTTACTCATCTCCTATACCAATAAATTTTTATATACCAATAAACTTTTTATACATCTTTTTCCAACTAACTAATTATCAACCATCTGAACTGTCTCTGCCTAACCTACCCTCCCTCATCAAAGAAGTGTTCTTCCCCTTCCCACACCCACCCCCCCTGTAATTCAGCCTCTGTGATGTTTATATTATGTTTACTATCATTTGACAATAGTCCTGGAATGAAGTGACATTTTGAGCCAATACTAGTGTCAAATTTTACTGACAAAAATCATTGCATCACTTCTGTATTCACTGAAGATTTTCAAATCTACATGAACCAATCAAGTTGGTATTACATGTACAGTAATACAAATACACGTTCTGTATACTTGTAAAGTTTTAAGTCTGGTGTGTACAATAGCGCAATCTACATCCAACACTTTGACATCACTACACATGTTGATACTCTCTGCAATACAGAGATTTCCACCTACAGATCAATTTGTATGTATTCTAATCAATTTTAGATTAATAATAGTTTTCATTTCTTGGAAGCTAACTGGAAACAAAATGTCACTGATGAAACCCTCATATATTCATCAATTTTCCATGTGATTACATGTATTCTATTATTGTTAATGTCACTAATTGTTTAGCCATGCTATGGACAAATATGCAGTGATTATCAAAAATTGACAATTTTTTTACCATTCAAATTGTGTGATTCTGTTATTAATGGTCTAATTTCCTAATCTACTGATTTTAGTTTTTTTAGGGAAAAATTAATTTAAAAAAATACTATTCTAACCACTATTCCTTCTTCAAAAGTCCCTTAATTCTCATCAACATATGTAAACTTCTCAAAAAGTGGCTGCTCTTCCTTCAAATCTGGAAATGACAAAAAATCATTTTTAGTTTCATACCGACTTTTCATTCGCATATTAGTACACACTCGTTATCTTTTTACATTATGTAACATGCATGGTTTAACGCTGCACCAGTTGCAACTAGACATTTTTTGAAACTGTTTTGTCAGATACAATGACTTACTCATAATACCATAATACCCAGAACAATACTGAATTGCCTGTGGGTAAACATATTTGTTTGTCATTGCACACACCGGAAGTATGTTACAATAAATCCAATCAAATTAATTTTTGTGTCCACACCTAAAAAATCAGCACCCCAATGAATCATGATTCCACTTTATTACTATATACTTATCAATAAAATAAACCCCTAATTCATATATACAACATCAGTATATTAAAAACTGTCAGTGAATATATTGTTGGCTGTCTGATTGAAAATATCATACCCAGTTATAGTTAGCATAGATTTAACAAATAAAATGACCATCTTGTTTCAATTTCTACCGATGACTACTGGAGTCTGATAGAAAACAGAATTGTAGAAAATTTACAAATTATTATTATCATTACGAATAGATAAAACAATGTCATCTTTAATAACTTATTAAAGTTATTAGAATGTCTAATTACATAAAACAAGCAAAGGTGATATGTGTACTAAACTTACGTTATCACACATAGCTTGCCATAAGGTTGACTTTGATTAGTTAGATGATAATGGGGGAGATAATATCTATGGACTATATATTAATGATGATTCTAATGAGAAAGTATATACATGCAGTTGCACATGCTTTGGAACCCTTCCGACAGTTTAAAGATTGGCCAGATACTGAACAATGGAGAAGTAGAAATATGGAATCACTAGTACATAGATGAACATAAGCTTTGATGCAGACAAAGAACACTGACATCATAAAAGAGTACAGACATATAAGACTACTTGACAATAGGGAACTTGCAACCCCGCCATGATGAATGTTGCATCGTGGGAAATGTGATAATAAATACTAATCAATTAGTATTGTAAACAATGTTGATGCATTGTTTGTAACCACAAATAATCAATTCATAGTTACCCTGACAATTGTGGGAGGGTAATTTTATCAGTAGCTCCAGATTAGGTATGACGATAACCACAGATAATCCCATAGTCCTTTGCATCTGAGCATGCTCAGTCTGGATTGCAAGTTCCCTATCAACACTTACTGTCACTTATCTGCTGGTGGAGTAAGAGCAACTGCTTCACTCATAAAATCTAAGCCAAAATCTGTTGTATCTGTGTTTGATTTCACTTCTGGTTTAAATGGTGGTTGAGTCTAAAGAAACAAGAAATTCTTGAGATGTTAGCACACAGATTACAAACTGTATTCTTGGACAATAATACAATATATGATGAAAATGATCTATTTGACATAGCTAAAGTTGACATTCTTTTCCCTACAATCACATTAATCATGGCTACAAGCGCTTGTTGTCCTACCACTGGGTACATATTGTGGTCAGAGAGGTCTGGATTGAATGAGGCAACCATGTTGAAAAAAACAATTTCCTGGGTTGTGTTTTTTAGTTATAAGTTGGATGTCAAGAAGGCATTCCTATATACATACGTTATTATTGAATTTTCACAGTAAGAATAAGACTTAAACATTAGTGGACCTTAAAGGCCAGGGGTTCAGTCCCAGGTTCTAACATTAATGTTATCATATCATATCATATCATATCATATCATATCATATCATATCATATCATATCATATCATATCATATCATATCATATCATATCATATCATATCATATCATATCATATCATATCATATCATATCACATCACATCACATCATGTCATATCATATCATATCATATCATATCAGAGGAGCCATACACATCATTATTTTTTACTGGAACACTTTTTTCTATAGTTCTGTCACACAACTATTTTTACATATAATCTTAATCCTAAGGAGCAAAACAAAAAAATTGTGTGGTTCCGATTACATTCAATTTTAGAATAGGTGGGGTAGGTACATTTTTTATATTATTTAAAAAAAATCTAGTGTCTAGTTCAGGTAGTTAAGTTTTCCATTGCTTTCTATATGATCTGTGTTATTGGTTTCTTCTCATCAGATGTACAACCATTACAGATTGAAAGAACAGTTTTATATTGTCTTTATAAGTTGATGAAAGTTTCTGTATTTACTATTTCTTGCGAGGCTTCATGATTTTCATGATTTTATTTTTTTTCTTGAATATGTAAAAAATGTTTAGGGTCGGCATGAAAAATTAGTTGGGGTCGGTAACCGGAACCAAACAACTTTTTTTATTACGCCTAATATGAACTGTACCTTTAAATTCAGTTGTGCTGAAATGACTAGTGGGTTTTGTAATGGTGACCACTTAAATGCTGACTTCGTTGGTCACATTCAGTTGTGCTGAAATGACTAGTGGGTTTTGTAATGGTGACCACTTAAATGCTGACTTGGTAGGTCACATTCAGTTGTGCTGAAATGACTTGTGGGTTTTGTAATGGTGACCACTTACATGCTGACTTGTTAGGTCACATTCAGTTGTGCTGAAATGACTAGTGGGTTTTGTAATGGTGACCACTTAAATGCTGACTTGGTTGATCACATTCAGTTGTGCTGAAATGATTTGTGGGTTTTGTAATGGTGACCACTTAAATGCTGACTTGATAGGTCACATTCAGTTGTGCTGAAATGACTATACTGAGTTTGTAATGGTGACCACTTAAAAGCTGACTTGGTTGGTCACATTCAGTTGTGCTGAAATGACTACTGGGTTTGCAATGGTGACCACTTAAATGCTGACTTGGTAGGTCACATTCAGTTGTGCTGAAATGACTACTGAGTTTGTAATGGTGACCACTTAAATGCTGACTTGGTTGGTCACATTCAGTTGTGCTGAAATGACTAGTGGGTTTTGTAATGGTGACCACTTAAATGCTGACTTGGTAGGTCACATTCAGTTGTGCTGAAATGACTACTGAGTTTGTAATGGTGACCACTTAAAAGCTGATTTGGTTGGTCACATTTCTACACATATAGGATGAATACATACCCTCTTATGAAAAATGTCATCCCAATTGATGGATGTAAAGAATGGATGTGCCATGATTTCATTGGCATCTGCTGGTCCTCCACCAAGCCTGCAGTAAGGAGATTACAGAGTTCCATCATGTCATAGGGTGGGGGAAGGGGTACTACTGAAAACTGGACACTCACTGCGGCCATACAATCCATTACACTCTTAATGCAGAACAATCATTTCTATTTTTCAAAATTCAAATTGGTTGCTATAATCTTTTGGGATTCTGTCATTTGATTTTGTAAGCATGTGATTCAAATTATTTGTGGATATCCTTCCATCCCACTCCTCAACATGTATGGTTTGTTTCTCAGTGAAAAACCAAAGTCAAATGGCTTGCTATCAAAAAAGAAGTTTCAAGAAAAATAAATGGAAACTGAAATCTAAAACAAATTGTTTGTATTTTTAATCTTTGGTGCATATTCTTATACACTGCAAAGATTCAGACATTATTTATTGGATTACATTTCAGACTGACTAAGCCACCTCTAAATTTCTTGCATGGACACTCAAACTACATGAGTATGTCTTACCTGTGTTTGGGGTCTTTTGTCAATAGTCCTGATAGGAAACTCTTAGCAATGTCTGAGAGTCTTGAAGGAAATCTAACTTCTTCTGTGAGAATCAATTCAAAAAGCACTTCATGATCTCTATTATAGAATGGTAGCCTGCCACACATCATTTCATACATCACAATACCAGTACCCCACCAGTCAACTGCTCGTCCATAATCATTGTCTTCTAAAACCTGTTGAATCACAGTGTGTATTATAAATGGCGGTTGTCAAATGATGAAGATAGTGCACACTTACTGAAGTATTCACCCACACCATAGAGGGCGCTGTACAGTTATCCAATGCAGTACATTCTGAACTGGCCTCTGTTTGACCTCTACAGCATATCGCATTTTGCTATTCATATTAAAGGAGCTTATGAAAAGTGCAAGTAACCGCTGTGTGATAATAAACTGTTTTACCAGGAACAATACATGTATCATTTTCAGAATGCTAAAAGGCAATTCTAAAATATTCAGAGAAACAAAACTTCTACCTAGCATAAAGTTGAGTGGTGATAGCGAGGTAAATGTGTGAGGTGGTTGGCAAAAAGCCTGGCAGATATACTTGTAACTGTTCATGTTCATCTACTTTGACTGTAACCTTCAAAACGTCTTCAGTGCAAGACCTTGCGTGAGTGAGTGGTATTACTTAACAACTTTTGCCACAATTATCAGGAGCTTTATTAAGCCAGTAGATCAATGTTTTCAGGTCAAGGTTGTTTATCTCAATCTGGATTTAATGACATCACACAGGGAATCAAAATGGAAAAGAACTGTCATCACCTGATGATGTTTCAATTACAATATGACACTTCTCAAGGCAGAATCTGGGACTTGGTGAGTTCATAGACAGTGCAAGTTGAGGTTAATATGTCGTTTTGTATTGATGTACAGACTTCTCTTTTCTGCTTGTCACAAATCCCTGAAGATGAATGAATCTCTTTCCCCAAAAGAAAACTTGAAAGTTTTCTCATCTCATGCTCAGTATTCTGAGTTTCACTACTCTTTCTTGACAATACACATGTCAAAGAGTGTGGGAGTTCCTCTAATATCATAAATCTTTCAGTGTAATGTAATATACATTATCTGTTTATGGAGTATGAATTTTGAGGAAATAAGTTTTACAATTCACATATCTTTGGTGCCATTATCACCTAAGTACTAAGTACTCTGTATTGAGCTCATATCAACATATGTGGATGTGTCTGACAGACTTGTAAATATTACAAAACAAGCCTCCCACTATATACTGACCCAATGTTCTCTCTAAAAATAATTTCACAAGAAGACTAACAGATTGCTAGGGGTCTTGTGGCTGGTTTTTATAATACCATTTGCCAATAAAATGAATGTGATTGGAATAAGATTTTCATTTCATCAGGTGGGTAATCATATATCGCAAGATAGCTAGGCACCCATGTTACATTTTGCAGGGACAAACCTGCTGACTCATCCAAAACTGGCATAGATGCACAGATGGTCAAAAATGACAGTAACTATCTCAACTCTATATTCACAAGCAAGTCATGCAACATATCCCAGGTGCAAAAGGGGTCTATTCAGAAATCATCGCGTACAAGAGGGCTGATATACCCCTGGAGCAAAAGGGTTCGACTCAAGAAGTGATATGCGCTTGGAGCAAAGGGAAAAATTTGGTATATCCCCAGTGTGATAGGATTCTGCTTAAAAGTTGACTATTTTCTGATGCAAAAGGAAATCTACTCAGAATTTGATATATACCAGAAATGAAACATGTCTGCTGAAAAGTTGGTATATATGCAAAACGTAAAAAGGTTCTACTGTAGTTTAAATGTTGACATTTTCCTGGTGAAATAGACAACAGCAGTCTTCTGAAACTTTAAAAGTAAACCTACCTCTGGTGCAATGTATTCTGGTGTACCACAGAATGTTTCTGTTGTATCTGTAAACGATATTTCTTGTTTACACAGACCAAAATCTGTTATCTTAATATGACCATCTTTATCTAGTAGTAGGTTTTCTAACTGTAAAACATAAATAATAGTATTGATTAGTTTGGCATGTAGCAGTGAATGTTATCGACAATATGTTTAATATTATAACTATATAGGCAAAGCCATAAGCTCATGCAGGGTAGATCCATTTGTGATCGCGACCGGCTGCCTCACGATGATATTGTAGATAGCATCCTCTGCGTGGAGAATGCACATAGTATATATGGAACATGCATGCATAGTCACTGTGATGCAATGCATCCTTGGGTAAAACCACCACAAAAACTTTGCTAAATATATAGGACGTGCATGTGTACTAGTCATTGAGCTGCTATGCGGCCTCTGCATGAGCTATAACTATAAACAGTTATAAATAATACGATTACAAACTAGAGTGTGATATGTATATTAACACTGAGGTCTCTCCTAACAATATGGTATGAAAACACTTGAATAACGTAGACTGTACTACTATTGCGTAATTACTATATACTGGTCTGACTTGTAATAAATTAGGTTGAAGCACTCCTGCAAGGGTATCTTGTCTTAGAATACATGGAATGGGAAATTTGCATATGTGCCACAGAATGGATGACAAAGGGTGCATCAAAATGGAAAATAACATATTTTATGTAGCATATATTACATCAAATAAAATTGCAGACAACAGTTAGTAGCTTAATATTTGATAATGCATAATTTTGAAGGAAATATAAATGTTCACCACAACTACCCCACACAAATTGTATGTGTGTGTGTGGTGGGGGGATGGAGGTACTCGGACAGAAAGGTATACAGGTGTGTTACACTGAGCTGAATTTGCATTCTTCACTTATAAGTTTTCTGTGCAAAAGTATAAGCTAAAAGAATGATTTTTTACATCAGTATTTTAGAGACCAGTTTTTATACTTTGAAATTTCTGTATTAAAATTACTATGAGCTGCAAACAAGCCCTTGATTTAAGATTTTGAGAAGAAAGTTACACTCACCTTCAAATCTCTGTAAACTACATTGCGGGAATGTAAGTAGGCTAAACCTAACACAATTTCAGCTCCGTAAAATCTTGTCCGATCTTCTGAAAACACCTTCTCTCTTGATAAATGAAAAAACAGCTCACCTCCATTCACATATTCCATGACAAAACAGAGTCTGTCTTTTGTTTGGAAGGAATATTCTAATGACTGAAATGAGAAAGTAATAACAACATTGTGTTTATACAGGGAAACACATTAGTCTAAGCAGTCTAGAGTAAAACACACTAGTCTATTAGTCTAGAGTAGAACACACTAGTCTAGTAGTCTAGAGTAAAACACACTAGTCTAGTAGTCTAGAGTAGAACGCACTAGTCTAGTAGTCTAGAGTAGAACACACTAGTCTAGTAGTCTAGAGTAGAACACACTAGTCTAGTAGTCTAGAGTAGAACGCACTAGTCTAGTAGTCTAGAGAAAGGGGTAGAAGTCTGAACGCACTAGTCTAGTAGTCTAGAGTAGAACGCACTAGTCTAGTAGTCTAGAGTAGAACGCACTAGTCTAGTAGTCTAGAGTAGAACGCACTAGTCTAGTAGTCTAGAGTAGAACGCACTAGTCTAGTAGTCTAGAGTAGAACACACTAGTCTAATAGTCTAGAGTAGAACACACTAGTCTAGTAGTCTAGAGTAGAACACACTAGTCTAGTAGTCTAGAGTAGAACACACTAGTCTAGTAGTCTAGAGTAGAACGCACTAGTCTAGTAGTCTAGAGTAGAACGCACTAGTCTAGTAGTCTAGAGTAGAACACACTAGTCTAGTAGTCTAGAGTAGAACGCACTAGTCTAGTAGTCTAGAGTAGAACACACTAGTCTAATAGTCTAGAGTAGAACACACTAGTCTAGTAGTCTAGAGTAGAATATACTAGTCTAGAGTAGAACGCACTAGTCCAGTAGACTAGAGTAGAACGCACTAGTCTAGTAGTCTAGAGTAGAACACACTAGTCTAGAGTAGAACGCACTAGTCTAGTAGTCTAGAGTAGAACACACTAGTCTAGTAGTCTAGAGTAGAACACACTAGTCTAGAGTAGAACGCACTAGTCTAGTAGTCTAGAGTAGAACACACTAGTCTAGTAGTCTAGAGTAGAACAGACTAGTCTAGTAGTCTAGAGTAGTGACAAGTAGTTACAGATTTAATTGAATCAGCACAGGTTCAGGTGTCTCCCTCCTGTCATAGCTTATTTCCTACAATTTCTTTTTGGTTTGTTTTAGTTCTGGAGCTGTTCATATTGAGAACTTATGAATTTAAGAAAGTAAACTTTCTATTTTCACCATACCAACAAGACATTGGTGAGATTGATGGTAGATGTTGTGTTGCTCTAGTCCCTCACCGGGCTGCGCTATCAGAGAGAGAGGTTGTACAATACGTGAGGGTGCCCCGGCCTTCATGGTGTCCTATAGCCTGGAATCTATGCAGATGGGGATTTTAAATTTTGGTTTTCCATCACCAAAATCTAAAATCCCATCCACATGGTTCTAGACTATGGTGTACCTTACAGGTCTAATAGTGAGATTGGAAGAGTAGAGATTAAATAAATTAAATTATTTTAAACCTCAATAAACAAATGGGGACCAGATAGCCCATCAGAACCAAACTGAAATGTTAATTTAGCTTGAACCATCTTACCAATTGATTTCATCAGTGCTATGCATCTTAACAGGTGTACTTTAAATATACAGTCAAACTGGTAAGCATCCATACATAGTGGTCTGCTGTAACTATGGAATTCACTATGGTGAGAATCATTGACCAAGGCAGATTGAAAGTTCAATGCTATTTACTAAATTGAACCGCCTGTGTTTTACAACCTTTCTATTTCATGTGATCTACCAAGGTGGTGACCATTTGAGTTCATTTATCCACACACTTTCACATTACACTTGATAGGGCTATAGAGATGTACTTCATACACTATTGCACTGTACAAATAAACATGTGTTTTGAGGACTTTTCCTCAAATCAGTTTGGAATATCTTGCATGGAAGATAACGGTACATACCGAAAGAAATGGATGTTTGGCTGTCTGGAATACTCTGTTTTCTGTAAGGGAATGTTCTACCTCATCCTGCAACAAATTTAACACAATACAGTAAACTTTACACTTCAAATTAATGACTTTGTGTTTGTATGCAAATAGACTATAATATTAGTTTTAGAAGTTATCAATATATCATTATGGTTTACTAAGAATATAAGCTAAATGAGGATGCACAAACAGAATTCAGACTAACACAGATGTATACAAAAACAGCAAAAAAAGATAGAAAATGCCAATATGTGACACAAAAACAGTTACACATACCTTTGCCAAGATAACATCTTTCTTTAAAATCTTGACTGCGTAAACTTCACCTGTTGATTTCTCTTTGCCAAGCATTACTTTTCCAAATGTACCTTTGCCAAGGACTTTCAAAAATTCAAAGTCATCTAAGGTCTACAATGAGAGAATAGTAACATTATTTGTATGAAGCAGTTCATGACCATTGCACTACATCGAAGCAAAGCATTTGGATTAAGATTAGAGTTGATGCAAAACTTTCAAAATGAAAGGCTCGATAAATACTACTTTGCCTTTTGAGAAAATATTTCAAATTGTTCTCTCTAAAACAAACCTTCCCCTTAAACATTAACATCAGACCTGATACTGCAAAAATAACTTTAAATGTTCATAATCAAGAATAGCTTCATAGCCAAATTAAAATGAATACCATGATGTGAATATTTCCCATGTTTCCAGTATAGCTTTTCCCAACAAAACAGACGTGTTTTATTATACTCCATCCACTACTTTACTGCCCATTATAGTTGAATTCAATTGACTTGTTCACCAACTGAACTTGTTAAAAATTTACAGGAAAAAATACTTTGATGGGACACGTTCGCGTTTGACCTTATGTGCAAAAAATTGTCCTTGTTTAATCAGTCTGGGGGTTTGGAAAGTAGGAAAGCTTAGAGTGAAACATCACTTTGAATTGAGAGACAAATACACTTTTTTTTGCGTAAACACACTTGGATGTGTGTATGTTTGACATAATAACTTCCTATGTAACCATGGCAACTGTGTTATATTGAAAAATATGTTACATTTCCCTCAATATCAATGATTCTTGTTATGAAGTACATGTTGTTTGAGCAAGAAAGGTTTTACAATAATCTCTTTTTTCCTCATTAAAAATATTACCTGAATATTTTAATATTATCATTATTAAATATACATGTACTTAAAAATCATAATCCTATGTGTGCTGCTACAATAAATATGTTATCCAATGTATTCTACCTAACATTCCATCATTATTACAGAATCACATGACACATAGCAAATCAATACATACAGCATATTTATTGCATGGTTGTTTGCAAAGAAAGATCACTAGGCTATTATGCATGCATGCTTTAGAATGAATGACAACAAATTTAGAAATTTGAACAAACAAGACAAATTCTGAAGAGGTCTTCATATAAAACATACAATGCATTTGTATATTAGGGTTGTGTTGAATGGAGGTATAACTATACTTGGGCTTTATTGGTATTTCACACTCAAACCAGGATTCAAATATATGTGAATAGTCAAACCGTTGGTGTTTTTTTAGGTAAAAGAGAGAAAAAGATTTGTTTCTGGTCAGCGCGCACATCACTTAAATACCCACACGTCAGTCTTTGTGTGTGTGTGTGTGTGTGTTTGTCCAGCTCATGCAGTCTGCAGATCCGAGGAAAAAACACAAAAATAACCCTCCTTGCTTCAGTGAAGACAACTGCAGAGGCAATCATGAACAAGTAAATGAGAACTGCCCCACATACACACTTGCTGTAAAGTACTAAATAAAAAGAACAGAAACTGCCATAAATAGTAGACTGAGTGTGACAGGTTTGTTGGGAATAAAAAAAACGAAAAAAACAACAACAACAACCTCCCCCCCCAAAAAAAAACAAAAAAACAAAACAACAACAACAAAACAAAAACAAAAACATGTCGTATTGATGACACATTTTTTGTTGTTGTTTTTTAATAATAGACAACCTGTCCTGACCAGAAATAGGTTGTGTCATCTTGTATCATTGCCGAACTCAATCCATTACTTTGAAGACCTGAATGCCAGTTCTGGGTGTCTAGTTGGACTGATCCCTGTACAAACATATTCAAATAGCTTCAGAGGAGACAGTGGCACCATTGTGGTGTAATTTTACTTACAACTTTTTTTGAATTCTGTTCTGGGGATTGCGCAGCTGTGTCTTTATTTTCTTGTTCTTGTAAAGACTTTGATACTGACTGAATGGCTTGTACCCATTCTTCCCTGTAAATCAAAGGAGTGCATTTGGATTAAGTTGTGACAATATAGGAAGAAAAACTTTCATGATTAAGTTCCTAAATCACCCTCAAGCTGAGGTATGATAAAGTTCAAAAGGTTTGCTTTAAAAGAAAGACAAAAAAAGGACTGGTTATATGTTCAAGAAAAAAGGCTGCTCTAAATATGACAAAACTTGGATTGAATTGGGTCTACAGTGAATTTCAAGGTTAGAATATCTTGATTCCGCCATGGAAATGAATAAATGTATGTTTCAAAATTAAAATACACATTCAAAAGTAAATATAAATGTAAAAGATAACGATTTCAAAGAATTATTTTTAAATCCACTATTAGCTTATGAAACACGGTAAAATTGATTTTATCAATCCAAGTACTTTCTTCCTTTATACATGAAAAAGTGTTCTTCACCAGAGAAATGAACTGACAATGTTGTTTACAATGGATAGCATACCATTTTGTAGCATCATCTCCATCCATCCTTGTACTACTTAAACGTAAGTTAGGAATTGAAACAGATCTTTTTCATTTTGTGGACATATTATACTATCTATTTGTCCTTGAAAGTTGATGGCATACCAAGTATCACGCAAACACCATCATATGTATCTCAATCAGCCTAGGGGGTCATTTCCTCTGGTATGTTTTCAACTTTCCTCCCACTTAAACAGGTATGGAATAAATATGTTTTTATTATTTACTTCTAAAGACCTTGTAATTACTGGGGTGATTGCATTACCTCTCTCCTTCCACTTCGACACAAAATGATCTTTCTACAAGTGTTGTCAAGTGAAAACAGCGAATGATGAATGTATTTTGCTTGGGTTTTTCGGTTTTTAGTACTTGACATCCTGAAAAATATGCATGAGATAATGACGTAAATACAGACATGTTTGACAATAAAAAGTCTGAACTCTCTCTACAAGTCTGTATTAAAACGGATGTGTACTACCAGTTGAAAAATCTACATCCATATATACAACATATACCATCAATGTATAACAGAGCTTTACAAAAGTTTCAACTAATCAATGATCCTAATAAATACCATCCTTGTGTGTGAAAAAGTCTCTTTCACATTTCTTTGGACAGATCAACTGCTATACCATTTCTTGCTCAATAAATAGTGTTAAACAATGAGTTTGGTGCTTTCTTTGTATGTAGCATACATATATGTTTATATACAATATGCATTATTCATACAACATTTTTTAGACAAATCTTGTGTATCATAACTTTCAATGGGATGATAAATAAAGATGTGTGCAGTTATAAAAATCTGCATCTTTTACACCCACTATTTAACTTCAAATTTAGACTTACATGTAAATACCCAAAATACTTACTTTCAATTGAAAAATTGTTGAGGGGATCATTAAGATCAATTTGTTTAGATTTGTCTTTGAACCCAAGGAAGGATCCATCTGATTTGAGGATGAAGTACCGAGGTCTCCAGTTTTTGATGTATTCACCTGAAAATGTAAAAACATAATTGTCTCTCATTATATACTTAATATTTCTTCATCTATAACACCCCCAGATGCATCCCCATTAAGTCTCAGCCCAATCTGCTCAGTAGTTTTGGAATTAAAGATTTTTGACCAAAAAGACACATTTTAGCCCCAATTTGCACATAACTGTTGGAATCATGATGTCATGAACAAATCTTAATTTACACACCCCTAAGAACGTTCCCACCAATTGATTTACAAGTATACTGCAGTCAGTTAACACTTGATTGTTAACAATATTGTGTTTATAAAATGCTAGCTCTCAATGCTGCTAGTGCCATGAAAATTTTGGTTATGTCTAGGTTTGACATTGCTGAAATTTCTGTGGTTTTGATAAATTCATGCTATAGTATTACTTTAAGCATGTGTACGATTACTGCAGCATTTGCTATACAAATCCATTCAGTATGTGGAATCAATATGTGGAATATGTGATCAACATGAATACAACTACAGCTTCTTGTCTATTTTTTGTGAATTCAAAAATTAATAAAATAAATAAAAATAATTAAGTTGGTCAGATATTAGTATTCATGCAGCAATCATATTGTCTTCATTTATTAACATATTCACATGACTCATCAATATTACACAAATTCTGTCAATATATATGTTCTATTACTACAGCTACATAATATATATGGCAGATTTCATATTGATACATTTATGAAATGTGGGTCTTAGAGGTCTATCTTGGTTTAACACAGTCAAGGGTATATTATCCTCTTTTCATCGCAGATGTTTTAACAAAATATGGCATCCAAATGTAACAAACCAGCCATAAACAACTCTTGCCTCAAAGCTCAGTCTACTAAACTGGAAGTACATGTACTACTCATCTACTACAATACAGTATGCCATGGCCAAATTCCCTACAAACGCTTTCACTTTTTCTTCAACCCAAAAGTGGAAGTTGTTCCTGTCGACACTAACCGCGTTTTTGTATCCAGCCTTCTTTAACAACGTGCACCTTTGATGACATCTTCAGACCTGAGGTTTGATGGAACTGCAAACTAACCAAAAATAAACGAAATGGACGTTACAAAGTAGCTAGGCGATATGCGCAATCGTTGTTTTCTGATGATAGGCAATCGGATCAATGTTGCGTTTAACCTAGCTCTGTATTTGGCATAACAGCTAATTACCATGCATGGCCTCCTTTTTTAGCACAACTGAACTGATAAAAGATTCAGTAGTGCTATAGGCATGGCAAAATGTCTGTCTGTGTGTGTGTGTGTGTGTGTGTGTGTGTGTGTGTGTGTGTGTGTGTGTGTGTGTGTGTGTGTGTGTGTGTGTGTGTAAACAACTTATAGTCAAAAACTACTGGACCGATTGCCATGATGTTTGGTGGGTATATTACCTTGGGTGTCTAGTTGGAAATTTGTTCTAATCAAAATGATCTTACCACCGGTGTGTGATTTGGGTCAAAAATGTGATTTTTGGTCAAAAAACTTAAACTCAAAAAGCAATATAACCTGCCTATATTGAGTGCGAAAGCAAAATGCTTTCACACCGATAACAAAATAATTACATACAAATCTACCAAATATTAGCAATTATTCAAATATGTACTAATTTTACATCTCTTTGACAATAGTAGTCACCGGTAAGATCCAAAAAAGTGCCAAAATCATAACTTTTCCTGGTCCAGTTGTAATTTCAAACGCCACACCTTCCAAATGCCACCATATTTGATTGGAACATCCACTAGGGCATCATACGTAAGGCGGAACCTAGACTGTCAACAGTCGTCTTGATATTTTAGCTCCCATATGGAAGCTGATGTCGTGGCGATGTCTGTCTGTCTGCCACGGTCTCCCTGTCTGTGTTGAAATTTTGTTCCACAGATATCTCAAAAAGTACTGCAGCAAATGTTCTGCAAAATTACTATGTGGCATTGTCAGGCATTAACTTAGCGCTGATCAGTTTTTGGTGGAAGTGACTTGCATAATTAATGCTAATTTGCATAATCAATTATTTTAATAATGGGGCTATACATGCAGAATGACTGCACGAAATTCAATGAAACTTGCTACATCTATGAATCATACAAAGATATAAAAGCACAACAAGTCATTAACTTGTGTCAAGTTAATTAAGGGCTAATTTGCATAATTAATGAATGTTTGTAACTCAGGCTGTGCATCCAGAAGGGCTTTATTAAATTTGATGAAACTTGCCACAGATATTGATCATACAGAGATATGATAGTTCTTAATGAAATTTAGTGCTGTCAATTACTTGCTCATTTGCATGATTAACGAACTTTGGCAATTAGGGCCTATAACAGAGGTAGTGTTTACGCGTTCACAAACGTACAGTTATCATCTTTACTTCAAAGTTGTAGAACAAAACATTTAGGATGTAGTCAATTCTTCTTGCAACTATTTTCTAAATCTTTATGTGCAGTGTGACCTGTGAAATTTGAATATGACCCATCACATGCACATGTTTCAACAGTTTTATGTGCCCCATGACCATTGTAGTTTAGAAACTACATGATATAGCCATTACTTATCCATGTGATTGGTGTGGTTAGAAAGGGTTTCCATTGACAGAATGGCCATTGCGGTAAATGTATTGGCCTGTGTTGGTCTGACCCTGGCAAGGAATTTCATGGATCACTCTCCACAAATTTTCCTTTTTTGTCTTGTCCTTTGGGACACCAATAATTGATCATTAAACAGAGACATTGGGTGATATAAACTTCCTGGCACATATGACCCCTTCTGGGCTCATGTGTTCACAATACTGAATAGTGACAGAGACTGAAGTGTGCAGTGGAAAATTTCAGGTAAAATTTTCAAGTTGTGTTCGGAACAGGGTTTGGAACAAAAGTTAAATTGTACATTACTAATGTATTGTTGTACATACCATATTAATTACAGTTAACACTTGATTAACATGCATATGGTTATATAACATGTTAATTTTAGATAACCTTGCATGTTAAACAATTGTTACAATGTAATTAAGTAGTTAGACATAGTATTCACAGTGGTATTCAACCCCTGTATTCAACAAATGTATACTTATTGTAAGTTACATGTAACACTTGCTCAATTATTTTGGGTATTGCTCATTAATTACTTTCTTCCCTAAAATTCCATTTTCTAAGTTTGGACAGTGCCGAGTAAATGTTGACAACATCACAATTTTCTCACATAAATGTAGCTGCAATAATTGTAGTGTCTTGTTGCGGTTTTGTGGGTTTTTTCGTCTGTTTTGGTGACTTTTTAAGTTTTAGTGTTTAACCCGCACCTAACTAGACAATTTTGAAAACTTTCGCGGCTACGAGATCTCGGCAAATGTATCGCGTGATCAACGACCTTCGTTTTCAAAATTGTCTAGTCTCGCATGTTCGGCGGCCGTTTTTGACGGGGGAAAGGGCAGATCGGGGCGTCGATAGTGCTGCGGGGGATTCCTAAGAAGTGTTGCGGTTAGGAAATGTCAGATAGGTAGGTCGATATTTTGGCGAAAATAAGGATTGCGATGCAGATCCGCATCGCATCAGCTGATTGGAATTCCTGCACTAGGAATTGTAGCGTTAGGTGCGGGTTAAACACTAAAACTTAAAAAGTCACCAAAACAGACGAAAAAACCCACAAAACCGCAACAAGACGCTACAATTATTGCAGCTAACATAAATGCTACTTGAAATTCTTATTCTATGTCTCATCAAACACATTTTTCCTGATATTCTAAGTGAAAATATAAATGAGTAAAACCCAAAATAATTGGGCGGGGCTATGACAAATCGCCCAACCATCACTCAAGGCTGTGTTGTGTTGAGTATCAGAAAGCTCACTGTACACTTTATCCAAAGTGAAGTAATTTCCCTTTAGGGTAAACTTACTTTGAACAGCACGGCTTGTAGCCAAACCAATATATTTAGTCACACCAATTTACACACTAAAATTGCCACACCTAAATAACACACGGAGCGCAACCACTTACTTGTTTCGACGTCTTTTCTTCGAGTGCTGGTAATTTGCATATCCGGATGGCACAGTCACTTCTGACATAGAGGGCGTCATCCGCCACCTGGCTGACAGCTGCACCATGCACATGGGCTGTGTGGACTGCCAGCAAGTCGGCAAATACTCATGGCAAATACCACACTCCCCCCCCCCCCCCCTTGTCTTGTCTTGTCTTGTCCATTACTGTACAAAACGCCAGATGTGGCTATACACGTACAGTTCGTCATGCATCACACTTTCAATTTTTCCCTTATTCCACATTGAGATTGACTAGTGATTTAAAAACTGCCACATCTTTTGCTGCTTTTGTACTTGGTGGTAATGAGTTCCATAGAGGTATAGTACGTGGGTATAGTGAATAGTGATAACAATCTTTATTGGAGCGAATGGTATTGTAGTTTAACTTCTGTGTTTGACGGGTGTTGTGTTTGGTTTGGTTTTCTTGATGAAGGTGTTTTATATTTGTAGGGGTGATTCCGTGTGTTTCTTTGAAAATTGTGACGAGTCTTGACTTAGTTCTTCTATTCTGTAGTGATTCCCAGTCTAGAGTTTTTAGTATGGCTGTGATGCTTGTTGTGCGTCTGTAGTCATTGGTAACGAATCTGGCTGCTCTCCTTTGTACTTTTTCAAGTTGTTCCTGATGAGTTTTCTGGTATGGATCCCAGATTGTACTACAGTACTCAAGTCTGGGTCGAACTAGTGTTTTGTAGGCTATTTCCTTTGTGTTCCTGGAGCAGTTCCAAAGGTTCCTTTTGAGTAAACCAAGTATGCTGTTTGCTTTGTTTGTGGTTTGGTGAATGTGCTGGGCCCATGAAAGGTTGCTTGATAGTTGTATTCCTAGGTATGGATGATGTTCTACTTTCTGAAGGATGTTATTGTTCATGTGATACTGGTATGGAGTGAACTTTTTCTTGTGTGTTACGTGCATAATGAAACATTTTGATGTGTTGAACTTCATTTGCCATCTTTTTCCCCCCGTTCTGATGAAGAAGATCCAAGTGGAGAGGGGGGGGGGGGTTATTCCTCCGACACCGTCCCTTTCTACTTCATCTTTCTATATATTTTTTTATGTCATATGGCCCTACTAAATTTCATGGATTTTACTTTAATCGGTCAGCCCAGAGTGTTAGAATTCTGGATTTTCTCCTCTGGTGGAAATAAGGGGTTCGCTTGTTTGCTGCCACAAGCCCAACTTTCCCCACTGGTGGAATAGAAAGGCTACCCTCGTTCTAGGAGCCATACAGTAGTCAGCAAATACCACGAAAGAAACTTGGAAAATTTCCACTATTCGCACTCTCTAACCACCTACAAAACAAGTTCAACAGACCAAACTTACTTTATAAAATCAGGAACACACTCTTCCTCGCCTTGTTCGAACCTTCGTTGAGCCAAGTGCGGTAGTGACGTCACATTACATTTGCACAGTCTCGCGTGATACGATCGAGATACAAATGAAAACAGTTTCGTTGTGTTGATTGTAGTCTGTAAGGTACGCCGTGACGGGGCGCCCTCACACACCACGGTCTATCCCTGTCTGGCAGGAACTCTGTCAGCACCCACGTAAATTCTTTTAATTATTCTTTCGTAATCTCGTTCCATTGTCTGAAATGTTATAATTGCATTCTTCGTCGGCTTTCTCCCCGTTTGTTCACAAGGGAGAACATGAGAAAAAAGCTGTGATTCGTGGATGTAACTTTAAGTTGTAACTAAAACACAGAATTCACAGATTGAAGTCATGCTAGTATGCAACCAACGGGGCTGGAGAACACACCATGTATGCTATATCATATATATCGTAACTGCAATGATCTTGGAACATTGATATTATAAAGAACTTCTGTTCTTTGACTGCAGCTCCCGATTCGGAAAGAGAAAGACCGATTCTGGCCAAACCATCCAGAATTGAAAATCATAGTACAGATCTTTGCCTACAACCAGTAAATCTTAGGCCCACAAATGAACACAAAGTACATGTTTCAGTGATAAACAATTGGATTCAGTTTTTGCTACTTTGACCACGGGATTGGCATGTATTTGTTTACATGTATTTGTTTACACAAATTACGGTCAAAACGAGTGAAAATGAATCTCAGATATGAAAAGAAGAAACTATAAAAGTCGTAAACAAGCCATAATATTTAATCAAACAAAGACCCCCCCCCCCTTAAAGCTGCACTAGCTGTAATTAGATTATTATTTTAAAGATCAGACAACCAACAACATATTCACTAATATTGTTAAAATATCACTGATTAGACATTTTATATGTTAATTAGGGGTCGATTTTATCGAGAATAGTACAGTATATATTGAAATTGTGATCGCGTAGCGTAGGGGGCGCTGATTTTAGGATGTGACCTAAAAATCAATGTGATTTGATTAATTGTACTACTACACAAAACGTTTACCAACTGGTGATTCAATACTATTCAGGTTGTATGATATGAGTAATTGTATCAAAACATAATATTTAAAAATGCACCAGTGTATCTTTAAATTTTAGGGAGCATTCAGGCTCATATTAATTGCTAGGGAAAGGAAAACAGTAGTATACAATTCAGATACCCACTATCTCAGTTGCTGTATCTCATCGTAGAGCATGGCGCTCACTCATACATCATTGTCAAATGTTCATTGTTTGATGAAAATCCTGTTAAGTGGACAGGATCAGACAGGCACAGCTGTTCGGACCAAATGCCATCCCGGTATTTTTAAAAGATAGTAGCATATGTAATATATTCGTGAACATTTCACTACCGCAGAATCATGGTTCAATGATGTATGAATCATGATATAGGTTTGTGTATTTGCACAGACAAGTAAGAAGACTTGTCTGTGGTATCTGTAATCTTTAAGGTTATAGACCACGATAAAGCTAGAAAAAATTACAAAATTAACTTTTTGGGGGGAAATGACTACCAACCATTTGAGCTATCATTGTATGCAACCCAAATAAATGTAGCACTTCTCAATCTTGAGATATGGGAAGGAATAAAAAACCAAAACAAATGCACATGGCTTTACAACCATTTGCACACTTTATTATAATATAACGGAAAGTGTCAAGTACTAGGCAGCTCATTAGCATACATTTGACGAAATGTGTCAAGTACTTGGCTACTCATTTACATAAACCAGTACAGTCTCAGACCAGTAAAAGAATTGCTATGGTCATGGGGTCTGGGGTACAGTGTACCACAAGTATGAATAACAAGAGGACGTCCTTCCAGTGTCAAAAAAGAGTTGCCCAATAATGTAATGAGCGAGCTAAAAAAATGAATAAAGAGAATGAATTAGAGTTGCTGTCTCTCTCTCTCTCTCTCTCTCTCTCTCTCTCTCTCTCTCTCTCTCTCTCTCTCTCTCTCTCTCTCTCTCTCTCTCTCTCTCTCTCTCTTACTCAGTCTTTTCAAGATATTGCTTATAACCGATTGTCTACTCAAAACTATTTAAATGGTGAAAACATTTCTCAATTTTAATGAAATTTTACTGTGCATAAAAGAATGTATTACAATAGGTGTCAAAATGCAAGTGAAAGTCAGCTTTGTTACAGTTTAGCACAGATGGTCTTTGCGAAGTCTTCCAAAACCCAAAGGCATCCTACAACAAAGAATGGTGGAAAGGTGTAAATAGTACCACATCATCACAATTTTAAACAAAAAGGGAAAAAAGTATTTATCAGCTGATTTATCAGCAACGCATCGATCATCTGGGGAATCCATTTTCGCTATCTAGGCGAAGTAATGATTCATAGCCTAGGTTTACAAAACATACTCGCCCTTGTGGTACAGTAGTGGTGATTATGTTTCAGCGAGTGAAGTCAAAACCCACGATTTGGAAGTTATCTATTCGTGAACCACATGCATAGCTATTTTGTAATAAAAAAAATAACTCACCACTCGTATCTCTCCCGTTATCTAGTAATCTATCTGTTAGACCTCGGATGTTCTTCCGTTACAATTACGACACACGACCTAACATCGCTATCGAGGATGTTCGGGCAAGCCCTCACTGCAAACTTCGTTCGCTTATATGTTATAGTAACTTATACGAAAGAAAGCCCGAACGTCTAGCAGCAAGACTAGTTATCTAGTACAGGTCAACAGATCGTTTCCATGTAAACATATACCGTCCCGTGTTGTTCATCGACACTACTTCACTTAGGTGACACTAAATAAAATGTCACAGAAACGAACAACGTGGTACATTATCATTCCCAGTTATTGAATTTTTGGGTACATGTCCTCAAAAATCTACGATATTCAATGTACAGATTTTCCATCGGTATACGCGGTACGTCAGTATCGAACGCTAAGTCCGCCCCCCCCCCCTTCCCTTCGTAGCATGTAGTACGTGTCATCACGCTACAGTCTTCGACCTTCCAAATGCGAAGTCGTCGTATACGCGTAGTAGAGCGAAGCTGTCGGATAACTATCCCTCTTGAAAACTATGTACTCGCTTATTTCATTTTCTTTTGATTGAGTTCATTACCAACCACAAATTGACACGAGGTGGTTTCGTCTTCTTTCTAAACACGGCCCGTGCTCACTGAAGCCCTCGCGTGGTGCCGTGTCATCTCCGACTATTTTTGCTTTTGTAAAAAAAATTAACATGCCGAAGAGCTAGAGACATGAGAGAGCTATATTGCTAGACATGTCTAACAGTTTTCGTTTTGCATTGACGTTGAAGCGATGTGTTGAATCATAGACCCTCCACCCATGGTTGAATGTACTGTGTATGCTGTATCCAGATGAACCGGCGCTGGTAGACACAACAAATTCAACAATGGCAACATATCAAATTACAACAATAGTGGTGCGTCTTTTGACGTTGATTTCGACACAGATACATGTTATGTATCAAAATAAAAACAATCGACTCTGAGTAAGATGCTTCAAAGCAAAACATAGTACATCTACAATCGCGACCGGACTATACATTGTTACTCCACGAAAATACCATCATACTAAAGATGTTTTATGAAGCTAACTAGATTCTTTATTAGTTAAAACACCACTTTCAAAGCATTTGGTATATTTTCCGTCGTTTCATGTTGAACGGGAACCCAGGGAACATTTACTCTCTCACCATGTCACCGGAAACCACTACGTTTATTTTACATAAAACCTGAGACGGCTAAAACGTAGCTTGACACTCTGCTTTCCATAAAAGGAAGTAGGCTCCGCCCTCAATTTGTTCGCAAACATATGCAAATGAGGAAGTTAATTTTTAACCCGAATAGCCAAAATCGCATGTCGAATAGTGGGCGTTGGCTACCTTTGAACTGACAGATTTCATATTTTTTGGCCAATAGAATGGTCATAACATGGAAAAAAACAAATTTTCGAAGGTGATAAAGGATGTGACACTTACAACTTTTCTGTAAGGAATGTGTTAAACGTTTTTTGTTTGTTTCAACTCAAACACATGTTTTTGTCATTTTCTCAAGTTTACATTTTGTAAAGAATTGCGTTACTTTGTGGAAATTAGCAACCTCAAAGAGTACCCGACAATAACAAACACAGTAGGATCTTATTCACCACGTCAGTGGCTCCAAAACCGTGTCTCAGATTTTTGATTGCGTCTTTTGTTCGAAAGTAAGACGGATTTAGATGAGACATACATGGTTTATTTGGACACTATTTATTATTATTTATATATCTTCGTTACAAAAACAGATAGGAAAAATCTGAGACACGGTTTTGTAGCCACTGACGTGGTGATAAGCACTGTGCGTCGTTTTCTATTGTTGGTCGAAATTTGAAGGAGCTAATTTTTGTTGAACCAAACATGCAAATTATCACGTATGTAGAGGTCACGTGATCTGAAGTACATAAAACCAAATTTTACTAATTTCATTGTAAAGAGTGGATCAAGAGCTTTCAGAAAATGTATAGTTATGGATGTGTATAATCATTACTTTATTAACTGCAAACCAATATCAGCAAGGGACATTGAACGTGGTCTATAACCTTAATATATTGTCCATTTCTTAGTAATGGCTTGGGAACAATGTCATGTGCGCAATAGGTAGTGGATTGTGTGAATTGTGTTGGACCATTTCAAATGGCTTGGGAACAACGCCATATGCACAACAGGTAGTAGATTATATGAATTGTGTTGGACCATTTCAAATGGCGTGAGAACGATGCCGTGTGCACAATAGGTAGTAGATGGTATGAATTGTGTTGGACCATTTCAAATGGCTTGGGAACGATGCCGTGTGCACAATAGGTAGTAGATGGTATGAATTGTGTTGGACCATTTCAAATGGCTTGGGAACGATGCCGTGTGCACAATAGGTAGTAGATGGTATGAATTGTGTTGGACCATTTCAAATGGCTTGGGAACGATGCCGTGTGCACAATAGGTAGTGGATGGTATGAATTGTGTTGGACCATTTCAAATGGCTTGGGAACAATGCCGTGTGCACAATAGGTAGTGGATGGTATGAATTGTGTTGGACCATTTCAAATGGCTTGGGAACAATGCCGTGTGCACAATAGGTAGTGGATGGTATGAATTGTGTTGGACCATTTCAAATGGCTTGGGAACAATGCCGTGTGCACAATAGGTAGTGGATGGTATGAATTGTGTTGGACCATTTCAAATGACTTGGGAACAATGCCGTGTGCACAATAGGTAGTGGATTGTATGGATTGTGTTGGACCGAATACATGAGAAATGAAGATTCCTTAGTGTTTTATTCATGAGACATGGTATTTTTACACACGTACACTCAGTTCATCTGCAAATGAAACAATTACTGAGGGGTGCCACACACTGGGGATGTTAAAGTAGACAAGTTGATCATGTTGATTATCGGTAGTTTGAAACTAAACAAAGTAAACAATTTGAACAATTAAATCATCCAGTCCATATGAATGTTTTCAGTAGAAGCTTGTTTCTAGTGCATTGTAAAAGAATAGCAATGTTTTGTTACTTTTCAACGTGATTGGGTAAAGATTCCTGCTGCTTTGTGTGTTGTGTCTCAGTTACTGTGTTAGTCTAGAGTTGCATTGTCAAATCATAATCATACACGATACAACGAGTCAAGGGAAGAGTTAACATTTAAAATCTGAATGTCAATTTTCACATTTATTTTACATTGATAAATAAAATTTATATGGTCAACGATTAAATCAGATGTTACCATATATGAATCTAAACCATAAAGACAAATATATTAACATGCAGAAAATATTAATCTGATAATAATTAAAATAAAATGTCGATTAATCATCAGTGGTCCATTCTTACAGTAATGTAGAATGCGCCTCAGGGTCAGATTTCTCCAAAAGATCAAAGTTCTGCAATTCTCTCCAAGCTTCGTTATATGAAAGCATGTTTTTTTTGTCCTTGTGAAATAATACCAGAATCCTTTTTTTGTGTGTGGAAGTGAGTGGGCGTGTAACCGTCTTGTTTTCAATGTAATTTCATTTTATTTACCCACAGAGTTAACATAGTATTTGGTGGCCATATTGGATTCTAAAATGACTAACTTTTGATATCTTTGTTGACCTCTGCTTCAAAAATTTGTATGGTGACCCCAGACTGTGTCAATATTTATCTTAACTGAGAATAGGATGGAATTTTAAAAACAAAACAAAGTAACAGTAAAATTTTACAGAGCCTCACCCTACGTGAAAGTTCAGACATACATGATTAGATTATAAGCTTACTATACAACAGATGATTAACTGATTGATTGATTAGAAAATGACGTGTTCTCTTCCAGATTAATTACACAAGCTGACGATTTCCATCCCTCTGACGGTTACATTTGACAACGTATCAATGGAAACCAGTTGAGTCAGATTCTTCATGAAAACACTGACTCAATCTTATCTTCAGGCTCATCAACAATCTTAACTATCAACACATTATTGTCTATCGCAACAAAAATGAAAGAATAGTTACCCAATTGACATTGTTACAATGTAAATGATTTTGTGATGACATGCACAGATAATGGTAGCTCATTGTAAGAAAATCTAGCAATGATTGTACAATTTTAGTCAAAATAGATAGCAAATGTAGCAATGCTGGTGAGATAATAGCCGATAAAAGGTAACAATGTTGATACGATTTTTCTCACATCAGATGATGAAAATGTAAAAAACGTGTTTTAACAAACCCCTATACATTAGTTAGATTTGCCTACATTGAAAGAGCTTACGTCTTGGCTTACGAATCAGAGAGGATTGTGGGATAGTCAGCATACTGTGTGATTAAACATTCTACAAACCAGAAAACAACAACAATGTAAATTCTCCTCACTGATTGGAAATGACGTAATAGTTCGTAATTCGTCGTGTCCCATTATCATATCAGATATTTAAATTGGAGGAGAGATGTGGGAATTCCTGGAAGATATCGTAATGGCAAGGTTTTCTTTTTCGTTATTTGTCTTTTCCAGTCAACATAATGAGACCATTGGGATCCACTGCAGGATATCATTAGCGGTACTTCTGTGAAGTAAAAAACATCCATCTATCAACCAGACAGCAATTTTTGAGATAATACCTCTATTAATTGCAACGAGATAATATTTTGATGGTGAGAAACATTTGACGTATTAATGCAATCAAATTTCACTGACAAATTTATCACACACATTACACGACTCATTTAGTATACATTTGTCAAGTAATAAACTCCTGCGTTATATGTAATGAAAAAAATCAAATTTTAATAAGTAATCTTTATACGACCATTTCTGCTAAACTATGCATACTAGCAACAAGTTACATGTTTCGACTGTAGCTGAGTCAGTGATGCACTTGTCAAATATATAGCTCACTTTCCATTGTAATGAAGGATTTTACTTCAAACTTTACCAGGCCTTCTTGCAAATCTAAATTATAAGACTATTAACAATGCATTTTTGTTTTACTTGTTATCCCAAATAACGAATATTGAATTATAAATTATTTACAAAACCTGGGCTCTGAATTAAAAGAACTTACGTTCAGCAATTTCCTGTTCAACAAGGGATACGATATAATTGTCATCTTTGTGCTGATGTAGTTGTTTGGACAGATCAATGGCATCATCTAGGGTAAAAATGTTGTTAACTGTTTGCTTCATACGATCCACCATTTTCTGTGATATTGAAACGTTTGAGCGTTATTACATGTTGAAATTATTTTACTGTAGATCTACTTGTGGTATCAAATTATATATATATATGGTATCAAATTATATATATATATATATATATATATATATATATATATATATATATATATATATATATATATATATATATATATATATACATTCATCCAGTCTAGCTCAATGAGAAATCATGACCCAAAAGTTGTTTATGCAAATGAGTAAACCCCCAAACCCCTAACTCTTAGAATGATGTAAACCGTGTATAAGTAGCATCCTGAGCTGACAAATATACCATATTTGGACATTACATAACTGCCCCAATAAACACTAACTTATCGTTTGGCAGAATTATGTGATTTATTAACAAAGCTAAGACCTTGTATATATTTCAACGCGAGTCACACAGTACAAAGTCTGAGTTCATCTTCGTTCATGAGTTTCCCTAATAACTTAATCTTAGACTAGGTTAACATAACATGACCCTCCCCTTATCATGTTTGTAAAATGCGCTCCAGCCCGAAATTAAATGGATGGCACCTTTCAGAATTTGCAGAAGCTCCCTAGCCTCTTAGGGATTTCACTAAAAATGAATAATAATTAGATATCAATATACTGAGATAATGGCGGGATTTACTTTACTAACATCAAAACTGGAGACTGTACCTGTTGATAGGGAGCTGTTGCGACATACAAACAACTCAAATTATGTTCTTTCACCGTCTTTTCGACAACTTTGATAACTGTGTCGACTTCTTTTGCCAATAAAGATAGTCCTTCTTTGGTCTTGTTTATGCAGGCGTTTATATACGACTGAATTACTTCATCTTCCCTGCAACTTTAAGATTAAAGAATGGCATTGTTATTGTACATGTAAAAGTTGTCATTTATTGATTTAAGCGGGTTGTAAATTTACTCATAGCCTAAAGATGCATGCCTTGTTGACTCTTCCAGTATGTAGGCCTATTCTCTGAATTTTGAAATGATGAACTGTTACAGTATGCGATTAGTACTGTTCTGTCGTTGAACTACGAGGGATGAAATTCTAACCTTTTTTGCCCCTCAGAGCTTTTTTCATATATCGAATGACTTTATTAATGACTTGAATATTGAATATCAAACATCTATACCACGATTGAGGCCATTCATGTTCTAAAAAAAGTTGAGCTGAACACACAAAGAAATGACTTAACTTACAATTCCCCAGATTTATTTCTCCAGTGCATCAAAGCGAAAGAACCCTGGCAAATTTTGTTCACAGTGTCTTCAGCTATCTTACGAATAAACGGCGCCCTCAGAAAATACTTGGACACACTTTGGTCAATTGTTTCATTCTTGAGGACGTGGAATCTAGGGGTAACATATCCTAAACACTTGACTGAATAGTTTTCTTCAAACACAGTTAGGGGGTCTTCTATAAATGGGGGGACTTTTTCAAATTCAGGCATTGTGACATTCAAATACCCCCTAGCCTGTGATCGAACGTTTTCATACGCCTCTATTCTCTGTTCTAACGACCAATGAGAAGGGCCGAGGGAAAGGTTTTCCAGTGTAAGGACATTTCCACAGTCCCGCTTGAAGTCGTCTACAGTTGTAACTTGGACAATGGTACGCAGACGATCAAGGTCAAATGTTTCGTCTGCAGTCCTTTGTGTTGGCCCAGTTGTCTGTACGTGGTATCGTGATATACCTGGTATTACAAGAATTCGGTTCTGGTACATGGCGGCAGCTACTGCATTCCGTAAGTAAATGTACAGTCCACCAGGCCCAATATGGTATGGCATTAACGGTAACAAATATCTTTTGCCGACTACTTTCTCTTGTTTTTTGATACGTTCTGTCGACGTTTCTTCCAAAATGATAACATCTTCTTCACTATCTTCGAGGATGCTTGCCTTACCATGCGATTGTTTAATCTGAGAATGTTTTGAATCCTTGATAATCAAAATAGAAAAAAATCCATTGTTTGGCTTTACAGAAACATTTTTTGCATGGGAAGACATATTCAAATATTTACACTATTATCAATATCAATGTCTTTAGGGCTACGAACAGAATTTATGGCGGGGGGAAGCTGAAGAGAAAATGAGGGGGGGGGGCTGAAAAAAATATTGGGGTACGAAGGGGGGGGGTACGGTAATGCTGATGGTCAAAACTATTTTGTTAATGATTTGAACTAAACTAAGCCTCAGGGCAGTCATTTATTAAGTACAGTTGCAAATTTTTTTGCGGCGAGTACCATGTGTTTGTGTTTGTGTTTGTGTTTGTTTGTGTTTGTTTGTTTGTATGTATGTATGTATGTATGTATGTATGTATGTATGTATGTATGTATGTATGTATGTATGTATGTATGTGTGTATGTATGTATGTATGTATGTATGTATGTATGTATGTATGTGTGTGTGTGTCTGTCCGTGTATGTCTCTCTCCGTGTGTGTGTGTGTATGTGTCCGTGTCTGTGTCTGACACATCAACTGAACAAAATATTTCTATGTATGCGAAGATTAACAAGCTTAACATCGATAAATCTTCCTATCAACATCCCTAATATAATGCATATTTGGGTGCATGGGGATTGGGTGGGATGGGTAAACTGGGGGGAAAGAACCCATTGCAACTGCACGGGAAAATTGCAAAACAAACTAAATTGGAATGTCGAGTGTGTTTAATTCTAAATTGTTAAATGATAATAAAATGATATTACCCTCGGGTCCTTAAATGTGTTACGAATATACATTATATGACCAAACGATGGCGCACACAGCCGTGCCAGCTTAAAAACTCTTAGTGAGTAAGAGTGTAGATTTTAGCAAGCTGATGCAAATGCTTTGATAGATAAAATACATAAAATGATGTCCCTTATTTTAAATATTGATAAAACGCCATGTTAAAAAGCAGATATTTTAACACGTATATTCCCCTTTGACTAATTTGGTTTATGTAATGTAAAAACAAAGTCAATGTAATTCGTAATCATGGTATCCATTGTACAGTATTATCAAAGACACAACTGAGTAAAACGTTTAGGAATGTTTTGTGTGTATTATTACTGCTCAGTTTGGGTATAAATATGTCTGTCTAAATGTTGAGAACGGAGCAAGGCTTCAGAGAATATAATAACAAATGCAAACAATTTATCCTCGTTATGCAAATTGTGTGTGCAAAACAGCTTTGATTATTGGTCTAATAAATACTAATACGGAAGAGGTAAAAAAATGACTTTCAAGTTCCACAGTCAAACTTAAGGCACCACTATTTTAAATAATTAGTATGGCATTCGGTTGATTTACACCTTGAAATGAGTATGACATCATAAAGACTGCCGTTGCGCCCTCATCGGCCTAAGGCCTTGGTAGGGCGGGAGGACACGTCGACGTCTTATCTGTCAGACTAAAAATCACCCTAAGCTTATACCTTCAGTAAATACATGTTTGGGAGGGCCAGGGGAATTAGGGTGTGGGTCAAATTTTACAAATCGGTTCTCGGGAGGGTTACATTTAACTTTTACTTATTGCATTATCTAAGTTTGCATTGTTTACAATTCGTGTACTGCCACTGCTGCCACTTCCCACCGCTAACGCATTGTAATGTAATATCAGAACGTATCACTACTGACAACCATGTAGTATATTAATTGTTAGGTTGTAGATTTGTGGTATGAGGAGAGGAGTGGGCTCACATGAGAGAGAGAGGGGGGGGGGCAGTGTGGCAAGATGTGGACAGTTTAATCCTTTTATGTATTATTTCTAAATGCCAGGATTCAGTTCTGCCAATAGCAAAAGCTGATTGAATATGATTTAGGAATTATAAATAACAAATATATGCCTCTTAAACGTATAAATAAACTCAGCTTGCGCCCTTTTTAAGTAAAAGCATCGAACATCATGAAAACTGTGAAAAAAACGTTGCCTGACTGGACAAAATGTTTACTAAAATTGCTACATTTAATCGTTAGGTACAACAAAAATCATATTAGCATTGTTTCTTTGAGTGACAGGGGCAACACACATCTTACTTGTAACCAGAATTACAACATAACATTGATATTTTTTCTGCGCCGACAGTGTGCTACCATTATCAGTTAAATGTATAAGGACAACACGTGACTGTAATCCTAATGTTGGCGTGTTCATTCTGATATTTTCGATACATTGACTAAAATGTAACAATTCTACTTCAATTCTTGTCATGCCAGACGATAAAATGTAGATTTTTTTTTCGACCATGATATCTGGTCAGACGATAAAATGTAGCAATGTTGGTAAGATTCTTCAGATGATGACGTTTCGTTTCAGGTTTCATGATTTTCGTTGTATAGTAGAACAACGTTTAGTCTAGACGACTGTCCCCTTTTCATTTGACAGTGCTGAAAAGACAGAAAAAGTACCTGTATGCCATTGCTCTTATACTCTTCAAAGCCTTCATCATGTGAATTATTCTCATCTTCCATTAATGGGGTGATGCCAGGATGACCACTTGTGTAAATCACTTGTCTTTCCTCGTTCATATTTTCCTTCAAATACTCTCGAAAAGTACTCATTTTGGGAGGGTGCTTCACAAATCCTTGTAGATAAATTGCTGTGAAAACAAGACAGGCGAATCCAACTCCACACAGGTACCGAAAGGAACGAACAGCAAACATGCTTTATGAACCAGTAGTGACAATATGGCGATTAACAGGAAACTATTTACTGGATATTTGATAAATTTTCATCCGGTTCGCAGATGTGGACAGTTTAATCTGCTATAAGCGCAAGATATTCACGTTGGTGGCGGTAGTTACTGTGACCGAACGTTTACGGTCTGCATTATGTGTCGTCTAACTTGCAGACTAATGACCATAACTGCGCTCGAGTGACCAACATGCGAGGGTGACATAAGTCACTTTGTTCCGTCTGCCGACGCACATGGTACTCCTATAACACTAGGGCAAAGTGCCGACGTGTTGCAGCAAGACTACATCATGTCACCTCCTACCTCTATCTTGTCGTCACAACATGATTAAATAGAAAATTCATGCTCTCCTACGAGAAGGTTCCGATATTAGTAAAAGGCTCTAATCCATCGTCTGTTGCTGTCTGGCATTCGGAAGGTGTCTTGCTCGAACCAAGAAAACTTAGATTAAATATTTGTTTATTTTATTTTATTTTATTTCATTTCATTTCATTTCAATAATTCCATCATTTACACATTATTACAACTACACCATTGAGACGAGCTCCCCATCGCCCATGTTACCATGATTGTATTTTAGTGATTTTTTTCGTCTGGAATTCCATGTATGTATAGGTGGATGAAAACAATGAAGTCCTTGAATTTAAGCATGATCGCCTGCAATGTTGTAACATTTTGGAATGTTACTGCGGTCGCCCTTCGCGGGAAGTAATACTGCCCATCTCCATGTTCATGTTCATGTTCGTGTTCGTATTCGTATTCGTATTCGTATTCGTATTCGTATTCATATTCGTATTCGTATTCGTATTCGTATTCGTATTCGTTTTGATATTGATATTGATGTTCATTTCATATTCATATTCATATAATGTGTAAATTTCACCTTCAGCATATATCACCTACCTGGTTTCCTTAATCCCAAAATCTAGCATAGCAGTTTCATCATATAACCATCTAATACATAACTGATTGTTCAAATTTTTGTGTTTGCTCTTGGTTTATAACTAACCCTCAGCTAATTATTATTATCGTCGTCGCATGCTTCTTAGAAATGTGTTCTAGAATAAACACATATTTTGTCGAACTAACCTAAACCATTGTATAATGAGGTTAACAAATGCTCACAAGTCCCATATCAAATGTACACCGAAAAAATTGTTAAAGTATCAGTTGACAATGCTGGGTAATCGCAGACAAGGAAGCTCCTAGTATGTGAGTGCAACATCATCATGGCAGTCCCCATTTCTATTTCAACAGATAGAAGTACTGGTCCAGGAGGAGAACTGGGGGAATTCCTGGCAGATTTCTTAGCGGTATTGTTGTCTTATTTGCGTTTGTCCTCCGAAATTCAACGAAACGAGACCATTGGGATCTACTGCAGGAAATCAGAAGAGGTACTTCTACAAAGGTAAATGAATGAATATTAAGATATTTAAATATTAGTGGTGAAGCATGTGTTGCTTTGGTCGGAATATGTGTCGAACTTGAAAAAAATCATATCATTCTGCAAAGGGAAAGGATACCTTTGGTGTTCACTTTTAAATGAGATGAAATTCATTTGTATCATTCACTTTCACTTATACTGTAGAGAGTTGGAATCGATCCGAACTTAGGCGGAAGTGACGTATGAGACTTGTAGGGCATCTTTTGTTAAGCGTATTGTCGGAAGATGCCTTAAAAATCTCATAAGTCAGTTCAGCCTAAGTTTGGATCGATGCCAATTCCGTGGTGACGAGTAATAGTGAATGAAACTAACGTGTCATCACATTTAGCATCGAAATATTGATCGAACAACTTAAATTCGCAAGGTATCTTGAACATTAAATAACGGTAGCTACTTTTCTCTATGAATATATATACAATTACAGTCAGGTAACCCATAGACCCTCCTCCCTTGGTGGAGGGTCTATGGGTAACCTGAAGCCATGCACATGTTCTGGCTCAGTAATTACAAGGGGGAGAGCCCGGGGACTTAGGGTAGTCACTAGGCACTTTTTTTAAAAAATTGGTCCTCAGTGGAGGGTCACATTTTAGAAAATGGAGATTTAAAAAGGGTCACATTTTACATTGGACTCATTTTTTTATCTAATTTTACATTATTTCGTGATTTTGGCATGATCCAACCACTGTCATCAGTTTCAAATCCTACTCATACCACATTCCACCACTGCCACCATTGTAAAGTTAGTAAAATGCAGTGAATTAACTGTTATTTAATATTCGGAGCTGGTCTCACAATAAATAAAGGGGATACAGCGTGGCAAGATATTGCAGATAATGAGGTGGGGGTGGAGATGTTGACCTCAGTCCTGAGGTTGTCAGTTGTGTGCTCATCTAGCCTTTGAGAATTCTTGCCTTCAGCTCAGCCAATCGATTTAATACAAGCACAAATGCACTGTGGTTGTTATAATGGGATATTGTTGCCGTTAAAAACTTTCAATGTGGTGGGATGTTACTACTGTAACCGAAAACTTCACTTGTAGTTTAATATACTAAAGGCTCCCTTACAAGAAAAACATATCTTGATGTCAAATTAATGTACTCTTCACCTACTTTCTGCCATTTGCTGTTCCACGAGAGATAACACCCAGTTATCATCTCTATACTTGTATAGGTCTTTCGATAGATCAATAACGGTATCTATTGTGTACAAGTTTTTCATTCTTCCTTTCATACGATACACCATTTCCTGGGGAGAGCATCGTTTGAATATTATGTGTTAGGGGACAAAATGAGAAACACATATTCACACACAAAACAAAGGCGAGGTTGATTAAAATTTTTGCCTACCATAAGGGAAGGTGATGCTTTAGTTATGTATATATGTATGTATGTATGTATGTATGTACATGTATGTATGTATGTATGTATGTATGTATGTATGTATGTATGTGTATGTGTGTATGTATGTATGTATGTATGTATGTATGTATGTATGTATGTATGTATGTAGACATGTGTAATTAAGCCATATCTTAATAGTGTATCATTTTATCCATTAAATTTCGTGTAATTTTGTAAAAACATTAATGTTAACAGAGCACACGTGTCCTACTAAGCGTGTTAGTATAGTCGTTAACACTAGTGAGTAATTTTCATGATCAGTAATAGGGCATATCTTAAGAATGCACATTTCAAATTCCATTTAATTTCAAATTGGTACATACATCAACCATAGGAACACATATCGTTAAAGGGTTGTTGGCGTACCTATTATCTTTAATGTTTTATTTGCATAATTAATGGTACATCAATTGATGATAATAAACCGTGAGTTAATTAGTTTGCTAATAACTTTCTGGATTTCCTCATGACGAAGATCGTAGGTAAGATACATTAGCCACGCCTTAGTTCCCATTTGACATGAAGACAATATTCTCAAATATATTGATGGATTTCAATGTGAAAGGTAATACATGAACTCACCTGTTGATATGGAGCTGCGGCAACGTACAGACATCTCAGGTTATGATCTTTCACTGTCTTTTCAACGATGTCAATAATTGTGTCTACTTCTTTAGACAGCAAAAACAAGCCTTCTTTGACTGTCTCCGAACATCCTGTGCCATCTGACAAAATCACTTCATCACTCCTACAACTATAAAGAACGATACAGTCTATATGTGAACATACATACAATAATTTACATATGTAATTAGTTAAGATTCATAAGTATGAAAACGACGTATTCCAAGGGAACACATATCTGTTTCATGTTCATAAGTATTTTGGATGATGCTCATCATGTTATTATTATAATGACATGTAATGCAATTGCTTCAAAAGGTGTGAAGCTCCTAACTTTGTTTATTTCCCATAATGCCTCGCTCCACTGTACTGAGGTTTTTCCATAGCCAGGTTTGCCAATGTTTATATTAAACTCTACTTGAGAGAGGACGCGCGATGCATGGCTGGTGAAAATAACTTTCGTTTTGTTCCCGTTAAAAAGCATATAACATATTTGAGTACAATAATAGTAAGTTAGAAATATATATATTATATTTCACAAACTATTTCTTTTCTTTCTGCTGATGATTTAAAAGATGTGTTTTCACAACTCACAATTCTCCAGTTTTATTTCTCCAATGCAACAAAGCCAAAGAACCGTCACATATGTCACTTATGATATCTTCCGCCATCTTGCGAATATAGGGCGCCCTCAGAAAATTCTCGCTGATCAGTTGCTCTATCGTTCCATTTTCAATGAGTTGAAATCTTGGAGTTACATATCCCAAACATTGTACTGGAGAGTTATCCTCAAAGATTGGCACAGAATTATTCAGAACTTTTTGTACTTCTATAAATTCCGGCATTTCGACATTCAAAAAATGTTTGGCTTGAGTACGAATGTTTGTATATTCTTCTAACGACCCAGGCTTTCGGGTACGAGAAGTGCCACGGGATAGGTTTTTCGATGTAAATACGGTTCCACAGTCCCGCTTGAAGTCGTCTAAAGAGGCAAGCTGAACAATTTCACGCAGATGATCAAGGTCAAATGTTTCGTTTGCATTTCTTCCTCTTGGTCCTGTTACTTGTGTGTGGTGTCTGTGGAGATTCGATATAACTATAGCCCTCTTCTGGTGTATAGCTGCTACGAGTGCATTTCGTATGTGAATGTACTGTCCACTTGGGCCATCAGCATATGGCATTAACGGTAACAGGTATCTTTGCCCGACAGTCTCCGTTTGTACCTTTAAACTTACAGGTGATGCATTAGTAGAAGATACTGTTGGATTTATTTTGCCTACTTTGGGAATGCTTCGTTCATCAACACTCAGTTCATTTAGCATTGACCTATTTGAGACCTGTAGAGAAGAATTGTACCAATTAGCTACTAAATTTTCGACAGATTTGCACTCAAAGAATCACCCACCCATACATATCAGATTGGCGAGTACATTGTGGAATCATGATGGTTAGCGTGGCTGGCTTGGAATCTGCAGGTTGCAGGTTCGAGCCCCCGTCGTTGCCGTTTGTTTCTGAGTGGCTAAAGTCCTTAGGCAAGATTTGAACCACGACTGTGCCTAAGTCCACCCGGCTGTATAATTGGGGACCTGGTAGGATAGAGGTTGCAATGGGAATGCTTTAATCCTACGCGTTTATAAAATGGATCGTATGCTCCCCAGGGAGATTAGGAAGTATAAAGGGCCGTTGTGCCACTATAGATCTGTGCCAGGGGTAATAATTGTAAAGTGCTTTGAGCACAGAGTGGGAAAGCACTATATAAAAAACCAACATTGTTATTATTATTGTGTAGTATTATTTATAAGTATATGAAGGTTGGCAAACCATTCTGCTCACATCCATGGGGGGGGGGGTCAGATTTATGTACAAATTGATATAACTTACCCTTTGTCCGATGATCGTTTTCAATTCCTCCGCATCTGTACGATTCGCATCTTTCATGACTGGGGTAGTAATAGGACCATCGTTCATGTAAACTGTAATTTGTTCTGTGGCTGATATTTCATTCAAATGATCTCGAAATCTCGGTCGTGGCTTTTTATATGTCTTCAAGTGAGTTATCATGATCATTTTCAGCATTAACATGAGAATCCCAAGTCCGCAAAGGCACCAAAATAAACGAGTATAATACATACTGCATAAAAACGACAATGTTAACAGTTATGCATCTGACTAACATTCTATCTCTTGCCCTAATACAACAAACCTATGTGCATGCGAGACACAGTAGATTACATAGTTATTAAATAGTGTAGAGTTGCCATGGCTATAACATAATATAATTCCTATCGCTATATTGAAAAATGTGGTCACATGAGTAATGCATAGGAGATGAAAGCATCACATCTAGAGTTACCAATGAGAGATTTACCAATAAGCTTCCATACCGCATGCAAATCCCGACTCAAGATAATACACCGTAGCAGCTGTAATTTATTAGTAATATATGACAGTTCCAGCCTTTCTGACCTGTGACACCCTCCCCTATACCCTGTTCAACTGACAAACTACACTGGATTGTTCAATTTTTAACCATGAAAACCAATTAGTGCTGCAGTAGAAGAGGCCAGAAAAGAGGCCAAGTATAGTATAGTGGACCTCCTCCCTACCAATTGTCCACGTTGTTACGTGTTCTACTATTGTTCAGCTCGGCCAGAAGAACAGAACGTCTATCTACCTGTAAGTTTTGACACCAGATTATTGGCTTTTACATTTTATCTTCTCTTTTGCGGAGTTACTTTTTTACAGAACCGTAACCCCGCAATGTGTATTACTTTCACGTCGTTGAGTTTGGATTTACATACACTATCGACAGAAAGTATTGTCGAACCCTGACGACGCCGTGTTAGGCGTGGATAAAAATGTTCACTGATATGTAATCTCTTCCACCATGTGCTTTTTGTCAACCCATTCCAACGTTTCGAACGTGTTTTTAACTTAGTTTTTTGTTTGTGTACGTGTGACGGTGTGCTATTTTACACAGAGTTGTATTAAATTTCATTTATTATCCATTGTTATTTTAGTCGTTTTTTTAGATTCCTGAGGAAGGTCCTTGGTGTAGGGCCGAAACGTAGACTCTGAAATAAGGGTTTTTAAGTTTTAGGCACTAGTTCTTGTCATTTTATATCGAACTCTAACAAAGTATTGTATTACTTTAAAAAAATCTAGTTCAACCTTACAGTAACTATTTTTTCAAAGGCCGTGTGTATGCTCCTTAAAGGTAGCTATGACTTAAAAGAATGACTTAAACGGTTGTCATAGCATCGGAGACTCTCTAAGAATATATAAAATTTTCAATCAATATATCTGATATGTTGATGTGTAAACGACTCACCCCCCTTTATTTATTCAAAATTAATATTTTTGTCCATTTTCTTACCGTAAAACAAGCACATTGTCCTGCTTTGATATCTTAATTCAAAGCGCATGAAACATACTTAGATCTTATTCTCCAGTATTATTTTTCTTCGTTTATCCAAGGAAAATACGAGCTACCCAAGGGGCATTGTCACCACGTGTCGCGAGACGAGTAGTGACAAAGCCTTAGGTCACGAGTATCATGAGAATGAAAACTTAATATTAAAGAATGGAGCTGTACCTCGTCAAGCATAATTTATTAACAATCGGGGGGAACAGCTTGATACGTTTTGACTCATATCGCGAGCGCAGACAGAGTTTGCTGTGACGTAGAACGACCAGGGTATATCAGGCCACAAATAAAATTGTTTCTGGTCAGGGTAGTTTGTCTAAAATGGTGCGAAGACGCGATTTTATTTTATTCTCAACAAACTAGTCACTCAATCTACTATTTATGACAGCTACTGTAACAGTTCTTTTTATTTAGTTCTTTAGAGCAAGTGTGTATGTGGGGCAGATATCATTTGCTTGTTGTCAATGTTGTCTCTGCAGTTGTCTTCACTAGTTGGGAGGGTTATTTTTGCGTTTCCCCGGATCTGCAGACTGCATGGGCTGCACAAACACACACAAAGAGACCGACGCGGGGGTATTTAAGTGATGCGCGTGCTGACCAGGAACAATTTTTATCTTTTTTTGGCCTAATCCCAAAGTTTTATTGATGGACAATAATTTTGTCGCACAGTTTACTTATAACTACAACCAATACCATTTTCCTTTTTAAGGACAAATTTCTTTATGTATGGAGGTCAAACTACGAACAATGACATTGTTGTCTGTCGTGAATAATTTGTATATAACTTCAGTTCTACTGGTAGTCGTATTGCATGCAAAGTAGACGTGACATAAAGTAGATGTTATTTACCAAATACCGTGCTTTGCATCTTTAACTTTTGCCAGCGATTTTTAATTTCTGCATTACTTTGACTCAACGTAAATCATACTTGTAAAATTTCTGAAAATCTAACGTAATGTTGATTTACTGTATTGCCGCCGAGATAGCTTGTCCGTTTGGGAATTACACTACGTTTGTCATCATAATTGATATATAGATGAAGCAATACGAATAATTTAATGAAAACTTTCTCATACAATGTATGCAATGACGCATGACAGCCACAAAGATGAATAGAAATAATTACCGTGGATTGTACAATTACATTTGTCAATCATTGAGGAGATGCTGGGGAGTGATGGTCTGATTACCGTCTCGTGAAATTAGTATTAAAAATTTTGCAGACATAAAAAAAGATCAGCTGTTGGACAGCGCCTCACTTAGCTTGCGTCATTTCAGTGCATTTTCAACGGAAGTGCTTCTTCATTTGGAACGTTTACTTATTTTAGGTATGGTTTGTTTGGGATGTCATAATTATCATGCATGGTTTATACTTTTATACGTAGTCTAGGCCTAGAAAAGGTTCGTCGATGTGTGTATTGCAGTTAAGGGGCGGGAAATTAGCACTGACAAAGAATGTAATGCATTATATTGCACATTGTATTCATATAGCCTTCAGTCATTGGCTTAGATCATATCACGTGGTAGGGACTATTGGCTCTTAGTGACCTCAATTTGCACATAGAGGCACGATGTGCGTTTTATTTTCCCTAGGTAAATATTCACATAGCACGGAAGTGTTATCGGGAATTTGTTTTGACTATTGAATGAATATGTGCCTAAGAATGTGATGTGTTTTAAAACACGTATTTCCTGTTCTCGTGTTTTTTGTAGAAATTATTTCCTTTGGCGTTCTGCCCCAAGTGCCCTCATAGCCAGGCAATAAGTGTTTAATAATGATATACGATTTCTATTTGAATGTTAATAGATTTAGACTCAATTGTGCAACAGGTGACCTTCATAATGTTTCTGAATGTACATTAATTCAAATTCGTCATGAATTTCGCAAACAAATTAGGTATGCATGATTAATTTATTAAGCAACGAGTCATGGCACGCTGAACCATTGACCTGGTGTGAAATAACGACGGCTTATAATATTACCTACAGTCGAGTTTGCCTACAACGATTTCATTTATTTTGTCTTTTTATTATTCCCCGGTCACAATTTATCGTGTATCTGCACAAATTCACGTATGTCCTCAAGTATTTTATTCTAAGCAAACTTAACTGAAATATATTGTGCTGCCTATAAGCAATTATTTTACATAACATACAAATTAAAACAAAAATAATCCGAACATTAATACTACTATTAAATAAATCTCATATGATAAATAGATAACTTTGTGTTTTTGTTCCTGATGAGCAATAACAAGGCGAAATTAAGCATCAACATAATACATATACATATTTGTATGGCATGCATATTATTATAAATAGCACAGTTCATTATAATTTTTGCGGGTCATTCCACTACATCGTCCATTGTCACAGTGGTGAAGAGTTACAGAATAAGTATGGTCGCTACACGCCTATTGTGTATTTTGCTGCTTTTTGCCTGCGTGCAAGATATCGAGGCACAAGTAACAAGTGAGTGAACATATAATTTATTACTTCATAATATAAAATATTATTATAACCATATCTCGTTAGAAAATGATACGCTCTGTTGTTATCTGTTCGTGACATTTTGTTGATACACGGGTGTGAGTAATGCAAGGTCAATTAAAGATGGTGTAACCTGTTAAGACTGTAATTTGTAATTCATTAAGAATGTTCTTCAGGTATCTGAGAATTCGATTCCCCTTTTATATTCCAAAGATAATTGTTCTCATCTCTTTAAGTTGAACGTTTTCAAGACGAACGATGTCTAATTAATGATAGTTATACTTCAAGGCGTCTCACAGCCTCTCGCACCTTCATATAAGAATATTTTATTCTTGAATTTATGGTTGTTTTTTTAAATATATAAACACCCAGTACTACACCACAAATCTGTGTGGGACACCAAATAATAAGTAACACGACAGCTGTTACGTGTTCCTTTTATCATATTGCGCCATATGACATTACTAAATATACGTAATGTGTAGTAATAGTGTACATACAAGAAGAACAAAGCTTAAATTTGTGGTTCATGTTTAATAATGAATTGATCTATTAAAAAAGACCTAAAACTCGTATATTACAAGACAAAATGTTCAGTAGATATTAAAAACATCTGCAAAGTTCAGAATGCACATAGATCGGTGGTCGGTATGGGTACATACATACATACATACATACATACATACATACATACATACATACATACATACATGCATGCATGCATGCATGCATACATACATACATACATACATACATACATACATACATACATACATACATACATACACATACATACATACATACATACATACATACATACATACATACATACATACATACATACATACATACATACATACAAAAACAGACCGACGTGTCACAATCATAAATGCGTCTATCTTTTCATGTTAATTAATTAATTAACTGAGACAAATAATATGTATATACATATTTATATTATATGAATTATATGTATATATAATGAAAACAGCTATGTAAGCTGGTTCAATTGTAGACGTACGGTTTTACTCTCGCTGACAGCAAAGCGATATACGATATATATATGAACGTGTATGTATAAGTTGTACACAAACATAACAGAGAAAAAAGTGAACTTATATTGAATGTTGAATGTATCTATTGAATATTCTAATCATGCCTTCAATACTGACATGTCAGCTTTTCTTTTAATATTGTAATAAATTAATTGTTTTAGGCGACCACAGAGGATTACACCCAAGAGTACGACTTGTAAAGGATTTGATGGAAAATTATAGCAAATATTTGCGACCTGTCCTGAACGACTCAGACGTTACTATGGTAACATTTGGTATTTTAATTTCACAGATAATAGAGATGGTAAGTTTAATGATATAATTAGAACTATATCATATACACTATCGTTCTTTTAATATTCTTTGGTAGTTTGTATAACATGTCTCAATATTCACATGTAATTAGTTTTGTCATTGTTTCAGATAAGAACATTAGAATACATGCCAGGCATGTCAAGTTTCTGTTGCCCTTGAGCTATTAACAAGAAATATATAATCCCTCGTCTAAGTTACATATTTTACGAGATGCTTTCCAATTTTCGCTATCCAATCGCATAAAAATCTTCATTACAAAAATCAATAAAGCTGATACGTTTTCCAACATATAAAGATAATGTAAATATTACAACCCCAAAGCAGGAGTTTGCATCTGTTGTCGTAGCAGTTGTCGTCCAATTCTCATATGCAAACACCCATATTGCATGGAGCAGTAATATGTTATTACCATTTGAATATTTTGTATTGTTTACCCATTTGTTGCAACTTAGTATTTATTAATAGTACCAACGTATTATTTACCCACATATAATATACGTGTATGTATGTATGTATGTATGTATGTATGTATGTATGTATGTATGTATGTATGTATGTATATTGGCTGGCAGGTATTCCGCTATCTAGATATCTGGCTAACTAGGTCCATGTCAATATGGATATATATGTCCATCTGTGTATGTGTCTTTCCGTTCACCCATCATTGTTTTTCAAAGTATGTCCCTAAATACCTAAATATATCTTGTCCTTGGTGTATCAGTTTTGGCAGAATGGTAGGTTAATTTGTATTATTCGCGATCACAAATAAACATAAATATCTTGGAATAGTAGATATGTTATTGTTTACTCCTAATATCATATTTGTTGATTGTAACTTTGAATGATGTTGGATTTTTTTCAGGATGAAGTTAATCAAAAGTTTACCATGAACGTTTGGCTTCGACAGGTAAATAAGACTTATTTTTGTATGATTTTATATCTTGCATGGATTGCAGGACTCAATCTTACCTGAAAACTGCAAACTTTCATCATAAAATATCATTCGAAATGATTTGATATTATGTTGTTTTATACGAGTTTAATACTTAAATTGATGATATTCAAAACGATGGTAGTGATGGTGGTGATGGTGGTGATGGTGGTGGTGGTGGTAGTAGTGGTGGTGGTGGTGGTGGTGTTGATAGCGTTGGCGGTGGTGGTGATGTTGCTGCTGGTGCTGTTGTTGTTTTTGTTGTTGATGGTGCTGCTGCTGGTGATGGTGGTGGTGGTGGTGGTGGTGGTGGTGGTGATGATGATGATGATGATGATGATGATGATGATGATGACAAAGATGAATGACGACGACGATGATGATGACTACGGCCTGAGGATATTTTCGACAACGCTGGTGAACAAACCTTAATTTATACTTGTCTAAACAACAAGGTTCTTTCCTCATATCCTATAAACCATATGTGAAAGGTTAAATTAGATTATACGAATGCATTCTAAATATTTTGAATTGATGGTAATTCAATGATGCCCTTTATAATATGTACAGCATTCCATGTAAATAAATTAATCTAAAAATATCGCTCGTTATCAAACATTAACGGGTAGTTAGATCATAGACTGATAGAGTGACAAACACTTCATATGCTTGTACTGTAAGGCATATATACAATGTTACCATTATTCCACTTTATTGCATAAACATGGTGTATGATTTATTGTTAAGTGCTCAGGTAAAATGAGTTATGCAAAATGTTTCATTAGAATTAAAGCTTGGGAAGGCCTACTCCGGGAGTCCACGGTTTCGATCCCAGGTTCTTGCTTTTGTGGTATGTTACCACATGTTACCAGTGTAGCCATAAAGATCTTATAGGATGTGGAACAACTTTTTGAATAGCTTTGCCAGACACTATTTTTCACACCGTGATTTCACAACTTGTCCTTTACATGGAGCGGTATGAATATTAATATAATGATTTGTCTGTTTTATATACAGCGTTGGGTGGACGAATTTCTTACATGGAATGCGTCTGATTATGGTGACGTCACACTGATACGACTGCCTTCTGACATCGTATGGCGACCTGACATCATTCTTTACAACAAGTAAGTAGCAATACGTATTATTTGTATATGGTGACATTTCAATAAATGTAAGCAAATTGGACATAACTTAGTAATCCAAAATCTAAATCCATAAATATCATTGTACACTGTGTATTGAACACGGGTTATCAGTTGTTGGCATATATATGTGCATGTACAGACTTAATTCAAAAGAATAAGGATGTCCTGGGAGTTTCACGCTTCATCAGCGATCATCAGACGACTGGGATTGACAAAGTCGATATGCACACGTAAATGTTTGTGTATATATTGCGGAACAAGATGGTAGGACTAAACTATTCCGTACGGAGGTTTACTTCTGTTAGTTGGCAAGGGAATATTTACTTTCATGGCAACATTTGGGTAATATATATAATATATAAGTACAGCTCCAAAAATTACAGATACTAGTAAGTGAATTACTTTAGCATAGAATAGATCTCATTTGACACTTAATATTGTTATTATCGTTACCCGCTCAATTCAAAATAACTCCTAGATATATGAACACTTCATTGCAAAAGACATGAAGAAAATTTGAAACATCAAATGTAGGTAGAATAATTAGAATAGAAAGCCGTTTATTCTTCTGTGGATTGAAAATAATATCATGATGCCGAGCATATTCACGACGTGCTTTTTAGAAGAATATTGAGACACTTAATGACGGACATATCAACGTGATGTCATTTCCTTACAAAAGATGATTGGTGCATTTTACCTCGAAGCTGACAACCAATCTTCATCTCAATTAGCAGATTACTTAATTAGATTATCGATATACACAGCAAAAAGACGGGGGTGATAGAATAGCTACCTAACGCCATTACCAGGAAGAAAATCGCTCAGATAAAACAGAGCCCCATCTGACACAAAACAGTTGGTGCTGATACAAATGATACGCAAATCTTTATCAACCAATTTACAAAATAGAATCCAGTGATTTACTATATCAAACGTTTGTGGAATCTGCAAAATACAGGATTATTATGACCGTTGTAAAAATCAATAACTCTTTCAATAAAAATACATCAATATCAGTAGAATTAATTTCTTTAAACCCAAATTGATAGTCAGTGGTACCTAGAAAGATATCGCATCTGTTGAGGATCACGTTATTTCACACAGTTTGAAGGATGGCAGTAACAATGGCTTATTTCTGCGTCTGTCACTGCCAGTTTTGTTTTTAATAAAAGGGACTAAAATGGTTAATTTGTTTTGTTGAATATTCAAAATCTAAAATCGATACCCATTTATCACCCGTAATAACGCTGTATACTGCATGTGTATTGAACACGATTTATCAGTTTTGGGCATTCGATAAGGTTATGTTATTGCGCAGTCTCTGTTAGATATGTTTTATATTGAGTTTATTTTTAACCTGTCTGTGTGTGAAATTTAAAACTATGCAAACACTGATAAACCTTTTTCTCAAAATGATAGTATAACTCATTCGTATGTCATTTGAACATGTATTTATATCGACTAAACTAGCTGTAGTTGACAAAGCGACTGTTGCCACACCCATTAGTAAATGAAAATTAATAAACGTCATACTGTCAAACATGAAAGCGAAGAATTATATATAATATCTCAGGAGAAAAATAATTTTTTATTGCATTCCTACAATAATTAAAGAATGCACACATCAGCAACACCAGACTCGTCAGAACAATACACCATCAACAAGGATATTTAATTATTAAACGAAAACAATTTCCTTCCATGAATTCCATAAATTATTTATGCAGTTTCACAAACTAGGCTATTTGCTAAACAAGAATTACCAATTATAATTTTGATGTTCGAGTTGCGCTTTGAAATATACGACAATATGGTTATAAATTTTCCTTTGAAAAGATGGTACGCCCGTTACGTCTCCTTGAGAGAGATTATATGCTTTCATCCATTAACGTTCTTAAGGCCAAATAACCTGACCGACCCCTAGTTAAAGCAGCCGACCTTGACCTTGAATTTTGTTAGCACATTCAAATGGTGAGAGTTTACTTCTATCTCCGTGTAAGTTTTCATGCTTAACCATCTTTAGTCATTTTTTGAATCCCTTCCAAACAAACAAATCTTCAAGTTGAATTTATACAGGACAATCTGTATACTTTGTTCGTCTACTTCACATACAATTGTCTTCATTGCTTGTTTTACACTTCATCAAACTGTCACAGAAGCATTGTGACCAACGACTGTCTTGCCTTAGGGGTCGAAGAAGCAATTTCTCAAGTAAATAAATAAAATTCCGACCTACCTACCCTATTTTCCAGAGACATGTTATCGGAAAAAAAACATGTTTTAGTTTATTTGGCTTTTTGGCTTTTTTGTCGAAACGTACATATTCAGACACCCTTCCACACACATAATTACTCCAGGAGATTGGAAATTGAGATTGAAATCGTCGATTTTTAATCGTATTACTTTACGCTATTACAACAAACGTTACGTAATCATATCCAATATCAGCATAACTATGATATTTTCGAGATAATTTCTATTTCAATTACGTGCTGCTGACACATTCATACAACCCATTGTTAAAAGTTACCGTTCACGGGATCTGTTTTATACAATCACGTAGAAACCAGTAAGAAACTGATATTTCTACTCTAAAATAGCAAGATCGTAATTTCTTGCTACATTATGTCTGTTATAAAATGACAAACATACTGCAACGAGACACATACAATGTTTGCAGTGTTCATTTGATGTCTGTGTATGGTGGCAGTATTTGATTTAATTTAGACAAAATGTAGCAAGAAACTGTATTTATTCAATCTTGCTATCTTAGAGTATAGCATGTGCAGTTTCTTATTGGTGTATGTGTGGTTGTATCAAACAGAGCTAGTGAACGGTAACATGAAATGGGCTGTATTACAACTCATAACACCCAGCGTTTTCCCAGTATGCCACAGTCGTTTATATCATCCATATCAAGTGTAAAAGTGTACTGTTACAGTTGTTTAATTGTCCGCTCAGTATGGGGTGCATCTTAATGGCATCGATCAGGAAACAATTAATGTTAGTCATAAAACGACTAGAGAGTAAACATAAATATCATCAGGTGTCTACGCCTCGCTTAGAGCAATAGATCATCACATGTACAGTTGTGACACTCTCATTACACTGTGTTAGTTTGCTGTTTGTTGGCTGACAACTTTGTGTATAAATTGACTACAGTTGGAAATGCTACATGCTAGTCTTCTAATTAAACCAGTGTTATTTTACACTTGATATGGATGCTATAAATGAGTGTGGCAAGTGATGGAATTGCTTTAGTTGGGTGTTAAGAGTTGTAAACACAAGTATATATAATGTTCTCTCAAATAGAATCATATAATGTGTATCACCTATCTCGTTTTATTTATTACAGTGTTGATGAGGAATTTTCCAGGATCGAAAAAACGAACGTAATGATATCAAATACCGGAAAAATAGTTTGGAACGCTCCGGCTATCTTCAAAGGTTCTTGCACCGTCAATTTACACACCTTTCCATTTGACACACAAACTTGTATAATGAAGTTCGGGTCGTGGACGTATGATGGTTTTGCTATAGACTTAGAGAGCGATTTTGGAGAAGCGGATCTCTCTGGTTATGTGACCAATGGAGAGTGGGATTTACTACGTGCACCAGCTAAGCGGAATGTCATCTATTACAACTGTTGCCCGGAGCCCTACCCAGACATGACATTTACTATAGTCATGAAGCGACGTCCGTTGTTTTACGTTATCAATATTATGATACCGAATACCTTCATAGCTATGCTGACGCTCGTTGGATTTTACCTTCCACCCGAGTCTGGTGAAAAGGTTACCCTAATGATGACCAATTTGTTGTCCTTAATTGTATTTCAGCAACTGGTTAACACGACGATGCCTCCAACGTCAGACACTCCTATATTAGGTACGTAGGACTCTTATTTGAGTTGATACCAGCATTACTAGGCCAGTGCTATATACATATATATTTATATCTAATATGAGAGACTAATATTGGTCTGCTACACAAAAATGAAATATGACAATAATTCATTATATTGTCAGGATAAAATTCTACTTTGGCTTAGCCACTATAGGACCTCTAGACAAGTATCCCCCCCCCCATGAGATCTAAAATGAGAAGCTTGAGGCGTATCGCTGCTTCTGCAGTTGCTCTTTTTTGTGGTAGATAATGATGATGATGGTGATGGTGGTGGTGGTGGTGATGATGATGTTGATGATGATAATGATGATGATGATGATGATGATGATGATGATGATGATGATGATGATGATGATGATGATGATGATGATGATACTGTTATTGTTTTAACAGTGAACAACCTTTATCAATTATGCAAACGATGTACGATAACATGGTGTTTGGATCCTAATTCAATACCCATGAATATGCTGTGACAATCAATATATATATATATCCTATGTTACATGTATAAAGCTAAAAATACATCCCATGTCGACCATCAAGTTACAAAGTAAACATTTATGTCCCCCTAGTTGTCTGTAAAATATATAAGCTATGTCGCCTTAGTTACACTGTAAATGTATCATTATGCTATATTACTTAGGTTACACTGTAAAATGTCTATGCTATGTCGCTTATAGTTACACTGTAAAATGTATATACAATGTTACCTAGTTGCAGTACCTTTAAATGGTTTATTTCATTCAGACAAAATGTAGTAAGAAATTGCGATAAAATCTAGAATGTGCAGTTTCCTATTGTTTTCTGTGTGATTGTAGCAAACAGATAGTAACATGAAAGTGCAGTATTAAAAACAGGAGCTCAAAATCAGTGCTCCTTATGGCAGTTTTAATTTCCCGCATATGCATAGATTACCCATAATTCCCTTTATATAGCGGATCTTGGGATTTAAACACGAACCTTTTTTGTATTTCCCCAGGTCAATACTTTATTGGTATGATAATCATGGTAGCGTTCTCGGTGTTCGTGACGGTAATTGTACTCAATGTCTATCATCGTGAAGCACGACAGATTCCAGATGGAGTGAGGACAGTCATATTTGATTTCTTAGCACCACTGGTCTGCCTCTCAAATAAGAAAACTGTCCATTCCAGGTCAGGCCCACGGAATAAAAATATCATCATTGATGACAAACGTGAAACTACGCGAAAACATGTTGACAGCAGCCCTATCGATCATTCAGATGTGGGGATGAATGGTACACAAGAGCAAGAAACTATTTGCTGTATAATGGACAATGGTGGTTTTGTTATCGAAAATAGTACCATGATGCAAGATCTTCAGAAGAGACGGAACACGGGACCAAACCTTGCACGAGGAAATGCAACCCGCAGACGCGTACCTGAAGACCGATTGGAGAAAATTTTACAATGTGTAGAATTTCTGTCCCGAAGGATGAAAGAAAAAGATCAACGACACAAATTATCACGAGAATGGCAGGATGTAGCTCATGTCATCGACAGAACTTTGATGTGGATTTGTCTTCTGTACACTGCAGCCATAACAGCAATCATGTTTCTGCAGGCGCAGGAATTCATTTGATAAAACATTTTTTTATAATCATTGTACAAGTTGTACCTCTCGTGTTTTATGTTTTCCCATTTCAATATTTGCAGAGAAATGTTAACGCTATTCAAACAAAAATACAAATAAACTACATGAAAAAACTAAAACAAGAAAAAACAAAACAAAACAAAACAAAACAAAACAAAACAAAACAAAACAAAACAAAACAAAACAAAAAACAACAGTACACACAAAATGTAATTCAACTAACTTCATCTCATATTATAGCACCTGTTGATCACTATACAACCATGGCCAGATCGTACCAAATCGTTCAAGAATAATTTGTTCTATCAGGCCATCGTATCATACACACGAATTCGCTACACATTTAACTTGTCAAGTAACATTAATTACGGTCATGTACATTGTGTCAAATAATATACGTACAACAACAGTCTCGATTACCCAGATTCCATAGGGGTTCACCCCCCCCCCCCCCGCGTAACAGTCCCAGTGGAGTCTGGGTAATCAGAAATAACTGCAACAGGGGAAAAGTTGCATTAGAAGGAAGACTATCTCTTTTTAGGATGGGTTGTCAAAATAATGAACGATTAAAACCTTTATAGTAGATTTATAAAATAAGTCAATGTTAGATTCTCTAACATGATTTATTGTTACTGTGTTAGTGTATGTGTATTATATATACCATCTTTCGGAATTGAACCATTCAAGGTCAACATCTCCACTCGACCACATTATCCCCAGTATCTTACCAGGCTGTTCTTCCTTTACTTTCTGTGAAACCCGCTCCTCTGCTCACACCACAACTAACAATTCACTGCATTTCACTGATGTGTTATGATATCATATTACTTTACAGTGTTGAGATGTGGTAGCCATTGAACCGATGGCAGTGGTGGGATCACACCAACATCACAAAATAATGAAAAGTTAGTGCAAAATGTGACCCTCCCCTAATTTTCATTTTCGAAAATATGGCCCACGAGGACTGGTTTGTAAAAAGTGATCTATCCACCCCTAATAACCCCAGCCCTGTCCTTGTAATTACTGAAGGATCCCTAATAAAACGAAATTAGGGGTCCATCGTCTTGCCTTCAAGGAAGTTGACAATCCAAGGTGCATTTCACGTTGATCACAACCTGCCACGCTGTTTGTAAACACAAAGAATATATTCTTGGAAACCAAGAGCCTGCAGGATATTTCTATGTGTCTGCGCATGCTCACTTTAGACTGAAAATTGGTTACTCCACATTTGTTTTAGGATAATTATAACAATTAATTTTGCGAGTGACGCGCACTAACAGTCAGGTTATAGCTACAGTTTTCAAGTTATGTGTATATAGTATTTTTAAAAGATAGATAAATTTACAAATTTACTGATGTCATATTTACCAGTGCCGAACAAAGAAATTTGAAAGAGGCGAGTGTTAATGGAGTAGGGAATGAAATAAAACACGTATATATTGCGACAGACGAGGAACAAATGGCCCCCGGATATTGTCATACTTGCAAAGGGCAACCTCGGAACTGTGTTATGACAATCGTGTACCCTAGAAACCTTATAAATTGAACACTCCACCCTGCACTTTGATTTTAATTTTTTTTAATAATCCCTTGACCATCTGTGGATATTTGAAAAGATTATACAAAAATAATGATCCTAATGATGACTCATATAAATGAATTATGAATTGTTATATTTCCTTCTCCATGAATATTATACAAAAGTGAAAAATTTCAAAATCAATAAAAGTCGTCAAATGATATATATATGAAATTCTGCATTAATATAAACATGTTTTTTGTGAATTTGTAAGTCTATACACATTGGAATATTTGAGGAATTATAAAAAGTTATCCTATTAAAAATTGTCATCAACTTGATCGTTTCTGTACAAGTTCCAATCTGTAGTTACATATTATATGATATTTGAAGGCCCACTTCAGATTAGGATAACAAAACCTTTCAGAGAAAAACTTGTTTGACATAGCTACAGAGGACGTTGGTCCAAAACAATTGAATAACCACTGTGTAGTCTTTATAATTATAGCTCTACTGACAAAATAACATTGATGTAGACCTGAGATTGAATCCTTGGTCTTTAAGTTAAAATACTTAGGCACAAATCAAATACATAGTTTCTCTGATTATCGGTATTAAAGTTGTATTTTTTTTTTACAAATGGAATGAGATTCTTCACATGATAGTACTCTGTACACGAGGCATGTGACTTTTACTGTGAGCAACTTCTTAAAGCTGCTGTACCCAGGAAGTGTCGGAAATCGGGTCAAGAGCCTCGCTTTTATCTCTCTCGTCATTACCGTAATGATTTTGCAAAATGTACATCAAATAACCATATTAAGTATTTATCTCTCACACTTCAATATACGTAATATGTGTGGTGTAAACAACTAACTTGTAATATAGCAATTAAACAGAAAACTTTGTACACAACTATTAAAGTAAACTATTATGTATAAATGTTACATATATAGGCTGTAACAATTTTTTAATGCATACCAATAAACATTTACGCTATTTTTTCA
>NC_135570.1:11590321-11612821 GCF_964340395.1 Glandiceps talaboti
TGGTACGTACTTATTGATTTCCACCCTGACTAAAGAATAATTATTATTATTGGGGAATTATTTAGTTAGTTGCATATTGTTTCTAAAATGATCCTTAACCTGAAATGTAAAATGTCACTGACATTATGCCTTAATTGAAATCAGTATCTTTAGGGTTAAAGGGGAAAACCACTCCAGGTAATACAGACATTTTCAAAAACTTTGGGTTGTGAAGTCATTTCATGATTTCACATCACAAAAATCTCAATCCTTTGCCAAACATCAAATTGAAACTCATTTCACCTCTATCCTTTAAGTGGTGCACCATTGCCCCATGGGTAGTATACATGAATATTTATTAGATGAATAATGCATATTCACAGCTATTTACCTGAAGGAAATAAACTCTTAGCGGTTATGAATAATCAATGTTCATGCAAATTTGAGAGATGTGAAATCATAAAATGTTTCTTCAGAACCCAAAGTTTATGAAAATACCTTTAAATGCTGGAGTGGTGTTCCCTATAAAGCTAAACTTCTCAACGTTTCTGACTCAACATTTTATGAGAGGTTTTTTATTCTTGTTTGATATATCAATGTCTTTATATAATGTGATACTGATATGATATCCTGTACTGTATAATTGACGTCATGAAAAAACACTTACCCGCTTTACTATGTTGATTATGTGAACGAACTACTGAAATATAAGACCAACCCAGATCTAACACCAACTGTACCAGAACGTCTGCAAGCTGGTCATCACTAGGAACAGTTCGAAGGAAATAGGGATACACATCTTGGTTGCTTAACAAGGAAGTTGTTGCCCCGTAACTCACCTGAAAATTGAAAGCGCGACAATCGGTCATGAACTTGACAGAATCTTTCCCAAATATGCAACCAATTAATATGGATTTAGTAATCCCCTAAATTCATAAATATGGGTCTATGGAGTTTACAAGATTTGGATAACATTAAATTGCATACTTCAATCTCGTTTTAATGTTTAATACATCAAACGATATTTTCTTTAAGGATGTGAGCACCTCTCTCCCAAGAGTCTGGTGAGGGGTTTGCATTATGGGGTTCAAAATTAAGGTAGGAAGGTTCCGGGTTGCCCGGGAGAAACCTGCCTTGTTCCGATGGAGTCAAACTAAATGACGTTCTTCTTACTTACAGCATAAAATATAATCAAATACAGACTATAGCTCTTGAACCCCGGCCACAGTTCTAAGAGGTAAGTGTCATAACAGCTCGGCCACCCTCAACATCTACCTTCAATATGTTTTGTCTATTTTATTCTCTCCGTATGGTGTTTCTGTGTAAGTGAGGTTTTAAGTGATAAATCTATATGATAAAACCTATATGATAAAACCTTCGCGACTTACCATGGTATATTTGTACAAATCAGCTGTTTCTATTGTAACGGATGCAATCTCATCATTCCCAGCTCCCACAACACCAGCAATAACTGGGAATGATGAAGGTGGATAATCCCCATTCAGGAAAAATGCTCCATTGAGCAGAGGAGACAACTCTCTGCCAGCACGAGAAGTGCTTGAACACGTGTCGAATATAACTGTGCCCAAGGTAATGCCAGGCAGGAGGTGCTCATTTGCATTGATATCATCTATAGCGTGCAACATAGTTTCAACATATATTAAACCTTCATCTGTCAAATTACCGCATTCTTTCACGTGATCTCCTTTCTCGTGAACGGCAAATAGTCCAGGGATTAAAAGTTCACCTTGTAGTTCTACATGTCTTGGCAACGAATGAAAGTGCTGAATGCATTCAAGGCATCTCCCACTGCATTCAGATGTTGGTAAGGAAACGACTTCGTTATTAGAATTGTAAACCTTGATGTCTTGAGGATCCAAAGAGAGGTCACCGTATTCCCATCCTCCGACCTATTGACAAAAATAGAGACAATGTTGTTGGAGCATAACTGATTTTGTAATCAGTACTCAAATCAAAACACTCTCCACAAAGATAAAATGGCAACACATCACTTTTGTGATCAGCGTCATAATTAAACTACTAAGTATTTTATCTAGGCTTCGAAGAAGTATCCCCATAAAAACGCAACTTAGCTACCGAGCAGTCCTTACTTATCAACACTTGCATTCCAATCCTATCTGCATACCAAGGATAGAAACACTTTGCCTTGGAGAATTGCATCTAGACATCCAAAGGAGATGTCCCCATCACTTGTTATTCAGCTTTGAAAAAATATTCTGATTTTCAACAAAAGTACAAAAAACCAACAAACATCTTGGAAAAGTAATGTTATTTCTGATGCAAGTAGTTAGTATACATAAACTATATATATATATATATATATATATATATATATATATATATATATATATATATATATATATATATATATATATATATATATATATATATATATATATATATATATATATATATACCTTAAATGCCTAACTGGAATATGAACAGACTGAGTATAGAACAAATGTAAAATGTAGAAAACGTTCACAGGATATAATAATGGAATGTCAAAAATGAAACCTAAAAATTAAAATGGGAATGAGTTTGTAATCTAACCAAATTAACTCACGTTGATGTACTGTAATGTTCCATTCACTCTTTGAAGGTTCAGAATGTCATATGATGCTGGTCCATTGCCAAACTCATCAAAACTAAACTGTTCACCGCCATGACCATTAAATTGTGCTTCCTTGATCTTCGTATTCAGTATATCTGGATTTTGAACAACTTCTGGACACAGATGGTTAGTTGTGTTCGGACAGAGTTGATTTATTGAAGCCTGCATACCTTTAGCAAACGCCCACACGGAGTTGATGACATAGCCTATGCCAGCCTCTTCTGCGAATCCATCAGAGAGATCCTGTGACCATGGACATGGAGTATCATACGGTTTCGGTATGCCCCAGACGTTTAAAAAACACTCAAAATGGGCCATATACCATTGTTGCCACCAAGGGTTACGTTGATTACTATAGGGTCCTAATGATATGAAATAGTCTTTGAAGTTTTGTGCAGTGTGTTTCTTGAATTGAAGAGTGATGGCACCTTGGGATGTTGAAGTAGCATTCTCGGTAACAAAGAAGCGGTCACCCCATGTGTCAGTTCCGAACCATTGGATATCCCTCAGTCCTTTCCTCTCGGCAGCTTGGAGAAGTTTTCCTGTGTGTACATCACTGGTAAAGAGTACTCCTACCTTTGATTGTACCTGGGCTTCGAGAGAATCAACTAACGAATCAAAATGCGATTGGATGGCACCCATGTCTACTCGGAGATTCGCTGCAATGCAAATACCTTTATCCTTTGCTAAACGAGTGAATTCTTGCAGCATACCAAGACCATACTCATTGTCCGAATACACTACCGATACGTACTTCCAGTCCAGAGATTTCAAAACGTCGGTCAGAGCTTCTGCTTGGTAAATATCTGATGGTACCGTCCTCACGAAGTACTTAAATTCATCATTATTCAGATCCTTCGCCGTAGCGCCATAACTAATCTGGGTGATCTGCAAAGGCGTCAAAATCTCGGCAACTTCTCTGGAAATGTCACTGTTGCTGCCACCAATCATACCACTGACACGGACACGTGACGGTGGATACCCGGATCGATATTCTACTCCTCCCGTTACAAAATTGGTTGTTTCTCGTACAGCACGTTCAACAAGACCGCAAGTGTCGAAAGCAACGGCGCCAAGTTTTAAGTTCGGGAGAGTCTCGTTATCAGCGTTGACTTCGTCCACAGCAAAGAGAAAGGCTTCAAGAAGCTGCACATTGTAGGCGATAAGTTCATCACTGCAGTCTAAGAGAGATGTTCCTGGAGGATGCATTTCAAACAAACCTGTGAAGTATAAGTTCGTTAAAGTTTAATCAATTTTAGGTATGCTTTTTAAGAAATTAATGTTATAAATGTAAATTAACTTTTCACAAGATATTTTGAATACATAATCACAGATGTGATGTCATTGAGGTTCATTTCAGCACAATTTCAGGATAAACAACCCCTTAGCACTGAGTTTTATCCTAAAGTGTTGAAAAAAATACATAAGTATGTAGATTTTACCTCCTATCCAAATATCTCCCCCTTTAACTTCGGCTACTTTTGTTCTTTCAATGGCTTTACAGTCATCACAGGCTCCAATACAATCTGATGTAGGCGGCGCTGTTTTCTCACTTCCGTCCGTGTTGTAAAATTTGACTTCACTTGTCATACTAAGTAGAGCAATGTTGTCGTAGGAACCAATCTAAACAAACCAATAATTCAATCAATTAATCAATCAAAATCAATTCACGACATAAACGTGACATCGAACATCAATCAACCACATGGGAGGAAACGAGCGCCTGACTCGGGAAACTATGCATACCGCGCTTGCGTACATGTTTTATCCAAGGTAAAGACAGAAGGACAACCAGGTTCCTATTATTACAAAAAGACGGTCATTAGTCTAAAAAATTAAACTCTTTAAGTTGATGCACGTCCTAAAATGCTTCTAAAGTGCCACTCAAGGAAATAAAGGCATTTCCGTGAACTTTGGGTTCTGGGGAATAACTTCGTGGTTTTGCATCACGTACATTACGCGCGATTTCAGAGAGACATCAAGTTGAAGTTGTCCCTGGAGTGGTGTCCCCCTTTAAGATCCTTTAACCTTTCCAAATGTACAATTTACAAAAGTTCTGTAGAGTTTGGTGTCATGAAACACAAAATTTTTTATAAAAAAAAATATTTACCTTAACATATTTGAAATCGCTCCCTTCTGGAATAAAATTGTAGATGTCGAAAGCACCACCGTCATCTCCCTGATAGTTAAAAGAGATTGTCGTTCCATCACCAGCTAAACTTTCAAAGTTCACTCTCTTCAGCTCTTCAATTAGATTTTCTCCATCTGTTTTCGACATATCTGAACAGACTTTGTCCGCTGTGTAACACACTGCATGTAGATCGTCTAGTGCGTACGCAAAAGTGCCGACTGCATCCATGACATTTGCAGCAACGTTAAGTGGAATGTCTTCTGCTGTTAAAGTGAGGTCATCTGTAATAAATTTCACAAAACCAAAATTGTCTAAACATAGGAATGTTATCATTTTTGTTGGTTTTAAATAGAACACACGAACCGATTACAGTCTTACCAGTTGAATAGCAGCCATCTAATCTCATTTCATCTCTCTACCTGCATGACTCTCGGTCTGTCTCTTTTCTCCCTGTCTCGGCCTTTTTGTTACATTTGTCACAAAATGTCTCAGCTGTCTGTCTGTCTGTTTCTCGCCCTCTGTCTCTCACTTTATCCGTTATTGTTGTTACGTCACGTTTATAAAGGTGTGTAATGCCTGTCTGTCTGTCTGTCTGTTTGTCTGTCTGTATGTATGAATGTCTGCCTCAGTGTGTATGTATGTATGTATGTATGTATGTATGTATGTATGTATGTGTGTGTGTGTGTGTGTGTGTGTGTATGTATGTATGTATGTATGTATGCATGCATGCATGCATGCATGCATGCATGCATGTATGTATGTGTGTGTGTGTGTGTGTGTGTGTGTGTGTTTGCCACTCTGAACTATTTAATTCGGCTCTTGCACTAATACTCTGCGTAAAGTTACTAAGAACATTGTAAAATCTGAAGAAAATAAGTCTATAAGTCCGCTTTCTCTGGTCTGTACATAACCATGCTTACCTGTGCATTCTACAGTGTAATTAGATGATTCATAACCAGGTAATTTACATTGGAATTTCTGCATCCAAAACTCACTAAACAAACGATTCCTCACGTTGTCGCCTGGTTTCATATTCGTCAAGTGAGTAACAAACTGAGGAGCTTGGCGTTGACGAGCAGTCAACGTTACAGATCCTGTAGGAAACAAATGTAATTTAAGGTTTCAACGTACAACCATTTTGTCTTTCGAAAAGAATGAATCCTACGGAGTATGAAGCACTGTCAGGTCGTTAGAATAATAAGACATTCTGACTGTAATGCGACAAGTATCTTGAATGAAATAACTTTTTGATTTAAAATATTCTCCAAATTTGGTATATCTCCTTGAATCTGAGGGAGTGTGATTTAGAAGTAGAGTTAACAAAATTAGTGTTAGCACGTACATATGCATATCAGTTAATCAAAAAATATTATCTGATATTAAGATAACGATTAATTAATTTTGTTGATGTTGTTGTTGACAATATGTTCAGTCAGTTTTATATTGGATTACACAGACACGCACATACATACAAACACATACATACATACATACACACATATGTATACATACATACATACATACATACATACATACATACATACATACATACATACATACATACATACATACATACATACATACATACATACATACATACATGCTGTTACATACATACACACATATGTATACATACATACATACATACATACATACATACATACATACATACATACATACATACATACATACATACAAACACATACATACATACATACATACATACATACATACATACATACAAACACATACATACATACATACATACATACATACACACATATGTATACATACATACATACATACATACATACATACATACATACATACATACATACATACACACACATACATACATTGGCAAAATGGACATCGGGTGGTCAACTATCATACGTACCTCTGGCCACGTCTATTAGCTCGCTCGGAATCGATAACTGACCCCATGTATCTGTACCCATAAGAAAAAACGACCCTTCCGCGTTGTTTCGTTTTATAGCTTTTAGCAGTGCTACAACCAATGCCTCTGTTCCCATGACAACCACGCCCTTTGCGTTGGGACGTTTAAGTAGTTTTTCGATAATTGTATCCATGTCTGAGTCGTCTTCCGGTGAATCTACTTTGAGGTATTGAGTTAAACAAATACCGGACTGGAATAAATGTAAAGAAGAATATTAAAGTTTACTTATCGAATGTTTGCCAGCTTTTGATACCACGCTAAAGCTGTGCTAGCTGCAACTAAACGTGTTTTGAAATTGTTTTGATAGATACAATGATTTACTTGCAATAGTGTACATTCTGGACAGTATTGAGTAAGCTTTGCACGTGGGTAAACATATCTGTACAGTTGTACACATAATATAATACAATAAATCCAATCAAATTGTTTTTAGGTCCGCACCCAATAAATCATTTTCACGGTCAAAACAGGTGCCAAATATAGTCTTGCGATGCCATTGATTTCAGTAATAACGTAATTGTGAACCAAACACTTGTAACTTACCATTGGGGCTTGTTGTCTCAGCACACTTGCCCCATCCCATCCAAAGCTATTGTCACTGAACACTGCCTGTATGTACGTCCAGCCTACTTTGGCCATTACTTGAACAATGGCGGCAATTTGGATTGTCGATGGGGGCACTGTTCGTAAGAAGTTGGGATAAGTCCATGTATTACTCAAAGCAGTGGCAGTCGCTTGGTAACTTATTTCAGGAACGGTATAGACCTGAAGAATCTCACTGACTGCTTTACATACATCATTGTCAGCACCCCCTATAACACCATAGATGTATTCTGTGTTTCCCGTATCAGCACTCATTCTCTCACCGGATCCACTGCTACCAAACTCCGCTGTGCTCAGGAAACGAAGAGTCTCGTGTGATGCCACTTCTGGACTGTAGCACGAATCTATAGCCTCCATGCCAAGCTGTATGGTTGGCAATATACTATAGTCTTGATTGACTTTATCAAGTGTGTACAACATCGCCTCTAATGCCATAATGCCCTCTGCATTGATGACTCCACATTCGTGATCTGTGGTCCCTTTATGGTGGAGTGGAAACAAGCCGCCGAGGATAATGTCACCAGATATGTATATCTAAGAAAAAAGGTTTATTTTATTAGACTCGTGAGAAGTTCTGTTGGTAGCAGGTGAAACTTTGCGTGTATGGCGCGAAAATAATGACCGAGGCAGTAGCGAGGGTGGCGTACAAATTCTGTTCTGACTTTGATTCAGAGAAATTGGTATGGGACTTATGGATTTTTAGGGGATAATTCTCGGTCTTAGTATGTGATTTAATTGTAACGGTTTCAAACTTTGGCTCCCAACTCTATCCCACCCCAAATATCTCGGGGTATAACGTTTTTTCTTGTACGTTGCCCGTACGCTATAAAGCTCCATTTGCCCGGCAACTATCCGGGATGTTTTTGAAAGAGTGGCGAGAATGCATGTTGTGGATAAGTAGCAATATACGACCAAATACTGTGCCTTACTACCACTTATTTTGTTCTGACAATAACAGTTCTATATCTCAAAAACATTTATCCAATTCCCCAGGTAAAAAAAAATTAAAAATTGTAACCAAACGTAAAATTACCTTATCTTCTCCCTGTTCTCCACAGCTATCGTCGATGCAATTCGGAGACAAACATACAGATGTCGGCAGATCTGAGCCATGTCTCTCGACACCATCGACCCACATTGATATGTCATTTGTCATTAAGTTCAGAGTTCCCGAAGTCCAGTTACCAACCTGTTTTTTTTAAAAACAATAACAATAAAATTTCAGTAAGAAACACAAATCGTTTATACAGCAAAGTAAAATAAAATCCCAACCTACTTACCAGTTCCTCTGAGGCCGGCCATGTTATCGGAAACACACAATTACTTTTTTCACCTTATATCCTATAGAGCTAGCATGAGTGAGAGGATAAAAACAAACGAACATTTAACGAAACAATTCTGGTGTTACATGTTATTATTGGCCAGGTTAATGTCACAGTCACGGGTCTTTCATTACAACTGTTATAATGTCATTAAAGTGGCACAAGCTGACGTCATAAAAATAGTCATTAAAGTGGCACAAGCTGACGTCATAAAAATAATGTCATTAAAGTGGCACAAGCTGACGTCATAAAAATAATGTCATTAAAGTGACAGAAGCTGACGTCATAAAAATAATGTCATTAAAGTGACAGAAGCTGACGTCATAATTTTTTTTTCAGGTGAAAGTGCTTGCATAAAACCTCGATTAAAATCACCCTGGCATAATGTTAATGTCTATGCATGCCCTATTACGATTGTCTTCTGGCATTGTTAGAACAACTGATTGCATTGTTAGGGAGATTTCCTCGATATTTCATACGTATAATAAATTACGTCATCGGATTGTTTTTAAGTAATAATCTTAATGCCAGGTTAGAGTTCAGGTAATTGGAAATGATGGTCAAGTTTGCTTCATATGTAGAATACTGCGAATACTTTTTAAATATGCACCAAATACTACGCCTAAAAACTCAACTCATACCACAGGGAGCAGCGAGCATGTAATTGATTGGTCGATCGATTCGGATCAATCAATCACATGCTTGCTGCTCCCTGTGCTTGTACCCTTTAATGTAGTAAATAGTAACACTCTTACTTGTTTAAATACACTTCCATCGTAATGTTCAATCCTATACATTGCAGTAATTTCACCTTGCTCATAGCTGACATCCTCACCACTCGTAGACTGGGGTTTATCAATTTTGATATTTTTTAACTTTGCTAGTATTTGGTCCTTGTCGATAATTTGCATCGCTTGACATATACCGTAGAAGCTGACGCCACATAGTTCATCGTGGATTTCTTTGACAGCCTGTAGGAATGTCTCCACGGCGTTCAAAATCGGTGATACATACTCGTGCTGCTGATAGCTTGCCTGGTGTGCAGTAATGACGGTTTGGTCGCAAGCCCGACTGTACTTTGACTCACCGGGAAGATTACACTGGTACTTTTCCCGCCAGTATTCTGCAAACCATGGATTGGCAATCTCGTCATTTGATTCCGGAGTAAGTGCTTTATAATAGGTCTCGAAGTCATCGACTTTATTTACCAAAGTTTGAGGCACGACGCCTAAAAGACCACGAGTAGCGTTTTGGGCTTGTTGTTTTAACTGAATCTTGTTTGATATCCCTTCGTAGCTGAAAAGAAACTGGAAGTTCGCTGATGATATGCGTTGAGAGGCTCGCAGTAATCGCGCAGCGTGTGACTGGGTCACGAAAGCAATCACGGCTTTCGCATTTGGTTTTTTCATAAAGTCATCCCGTAAGAAACTGTCAAAGGGAGCATCTATACTTGTTCCTTTCTTAATTGATAGTTGACTAGCAAGGCATATATCATGATCACCAATCATGTCTTTGAAAGCTTGGAACGCCCTCTCGTGGTCATCATCTCCTGTGTAAATAGCATTAACATAGTACCAACCAAGCCTCTTCATAATGTCGATCATAGCCTTGAAGATAAAAATATCGATATGTCTCACTCACAAGAAAAAATAGATGTTGTCATGCCTATAGTATATATATATAATTACGTTTCTAACGACCCATGGGTATTCAAAGTAAAAAAAATGGTCAATGAAATCCACCTCACCAAGTATCAGTTATGTACAGAAAATCGTGTCATTCTATACCTCAATGTTTTGTTAAAGTTGAATTAGCCACTCCAGGAAATATAGATATTGTCATAAACGTTGGAGTCTGGAGAGTCAGTTTATGATTTCACAATATCGCGCAAATATCGCATGATTACCAAAAAACAACAAATTGAAACAGTTACGCTATTTCACCGTCATTGTTATCGTAGTGGTCCACTATTGCCTCATGAGAGTATAGACTTAGCAGACATGTGTATATATGCATTAGATGAACAATGAATATTCATGACACCACAGATAATTATCTTCAGGCTTATAGTCATTGTTCTCGTAGTCGTCCACTGTTGCCTCATGAGAGTGTAGACATGTGCACATATGCATTAGATGAACAATGAATATTCATGACACCTAACGGATAATTATCTTCAGGCTTATAGTCATTGTTCTCGTAGTCGTCCACTGTTGCCTCATGAGAGTGTAGACATGTGCACATATGCATTAGATGAACAATGAATATTCATGACACCTAACGGATAATTATCTTCAGACATGTAGTCATGAATATTCATTGTTCATCTATTGCATATGTATGTCTGTTAACTCCCGTGAGGCAACAGTGGACAAATTGAACTGCTAGAAGAATAGAGGTGAAAAGTAGTTTCAATTTGATGTTTATTGGCAATCGAGCGAAATTTATGTGAAGTGAAATTAAATGACTCACGAGAACCAAAAACTGACGAAAATACCTCTATTTCCTGGAGTAGTGATCCCCTTTGAAGTAGACAAAATGACTGCAAAGTTGATTCAATTTGCTAAATGCCGCCTATCAAATTATACAAATACAACCCATAACACCAAAGTAAAGCGTTTTCCGCATGTACCACAATCATTTATAGCATCCATATCAAGTACAACCCATAACACCAAAGTAAAGCGTTTTCCGCATGTACCACAATCATTTATAGCATCCATATCAAGTACAACCCATAACACCAAAGTAAAGCGTTTTCCGCATGTACCACAATCATTTATAGCATCCATATCAAGTACTGTACTTAGTGTGTTTCCCCCAAAAGCTGATTTTTCGCATTGGCATGGTAACAGAGCAAAAGATGTCACTTAGTTTTACAAATTAAAATTTAACGACACTCTACATTACTGTCTAGCTCGAATACAAAACATTGGGGTTTGTCAGGAGAATGTATGTACATTATGTTACCTTAGCTTGTTGTTTGTCCGATGGCACGGTACGAAGAAGATATGGATATACATCTCCATCACTGAAGTCTGGTGACCTCCCGCCGTAAGTGATTTGCGGCGTCCACGCATCACCAAGCAACGAAGCAACTGCTTTGGTGTCTGTGTTATATCTCCCGGCCACCATTCCTGTATAGATGACATAGGGTTAGGTGATGATTAAGTTCTCTTAAAACATGGTTTATCCCTAATATCTTATTTTACGTACGTAGAGTGCATTCAAGTTTGAGTTGTTCTATGAAAATCACAAAACATGAAACAAAACGTCGTCTGACTCGAAATATGTAAATTAGGTAATTAATGGTAGCTTAATATTTGTATAATACTCCAGTTATAGCTACAACAATGTTCGACCAACTATACCTCTTAAAACTATTAAAACTATTAGTGTACATTTCACCAGTGGAGTAGTCTTCAGGATAGCGACACTGTTGGATATCTAATCTGGTATAAGAAAAACAAAGCTGTATTGTGTTCTAGTCGCTATAACATCAAATGTTGGATTTATTTGTTTATTAGTCTAACTAAAGTGAGAGAGTGTATGTGTGTCATATTATCTGTGTAGTGACAGGCCAGCCTTGGTGTTATCAATAATATGTTTACAATTAAACATCAGGGAGTGAAAGATTACACTGTTACTGTGGATAAATAGAGAAATTAAACTTGCTGCTTGTAGGTAGTTTTAGCACAGCTTGAGACAGGCTAAGAGGTACAGTTGGTAGAACAGTGTTGTAGTGCATCGTACAGTAAACAAGTGTGTTAAATCATAGACAGTGGAGGGCCCCTCCACTGTCTATGGTTAAATGTATATATGGAGTTAGGTTTGTGGGACTGAAATCACTTTAAAATCGGTAAACAACCGGATTTCTTGACATTCACGCGAGACTAATAACCGTAGTTAGTAGAACTAAATCGGTTCGTGAAACATCCATTATAATGAATAATTAATTGTTTTGTTTACAAAATAATCACTCTGTCTTTGAAATATATTGTCAAAACGACATTAAGCGACACGCTGATTAGAAACACCAGGAAACGAGTCGTTATTCTTAATAAAACACAGCAGTACTTTGATACCTTCGGTATGGTGAAAATTCGTTTTTCACATTTCCCACAGTACGGCGAAAGCAAACAGGAACCGTTTTAGAATTGTAAAGTGCCCGGGTACGAGGTCACCAACTCGGACGTGCCTGCTGCAATGCGCAGGTACGGAATACTTAGACACCCTCCACTTTACAGTCGGTCAATTTGGTCATTTTAGATAATGTAAGTATATATGTGTGCGAGAGATGGATCTATATCTCTGTAGACACTATTTATATAATTTAACTTGTTTATATATTTTATTTTTATCTGCTTTTTGTCAAATAAACAGACTTGTCTTTTATGAGATGTAATGGCAAAGGTTTTTAAATTGTTTATGCTAAAATAAAACCTTGCCTATTTGAGTTGCATTGCCAGTATGTTGGAAAATAATTGAAAAAAATAACACTATGGAATTCGTTAATCTGACGAAGATAGAGATGGGCGCAGAAAGTTGAACGCTACTTACTAAACTGAATTGCTTGTTGATTTTTTTTTGTAGTTTAACTACATTTGTAATTTAACCTCCTCTTCCCGTTCAAATATTTCAAATGTAGGTTAAAATGTTGTTCGACTTGAAAAGGGGTACGGGTCCTAGAATCTATGGTAAGGACGCGATCCCACCGCTGCCACCACAATGATGATTTTAAATACATTGATTGTATCCCAATACTACCACCAGGGTGAATTTGTGTGAAGGTTCTGCAATAATTAATTCCCGTGTTTGGATAGCCTCTCCTCACACCACAATTACAAAGTGTAAAAATAAATTGTAAAAATATATTCACTGCATGGTTGTCAGCAGCATTTCGACCCATATGTTCTGATGTACAGTAGTAGCAGTGTGTTGCAGCAGAATATAACACTGGTGGCAGCGATGGGATACCAATATTACAAAAATAATGCAAACTTAGATAACACTCAATGAGTGAACTTGAAACGTAAAATGTGACCCTCCCCTAATTCAATTTTCTAAAATATGCCCCCCCCCCCGATTTGTAATCTTAACGGCCCTCTTATAACTTGATGTTAGAGTGACCCAGCCTGCCATTAATATACCGGGATCGTTGAGAAACTGTACATACTGTTTCTGACATGCATGACCCTGTCAACACTATCATAACTATATGATGATTGCAAGGCATACACAGGCACACCATGAATACGAGTTGAAAGTAAGTATTTATTTAGATAGGAAAATTGGTGTTTTCTTAAGATGGATGTGTAACTTGAACGGTACCAAGATTCCGAACTTCAAATTTACGATAGATTTATGTTGACAATAAATTTCAGTTAAATCTATTAGTCTGGTCTGTCCATGACAAAACAAAACAAATATTTGATGAGAAGTGACGATTCAATTTCATAAGTGTGTGCTAACTTAGTACCATTCGATAACATTGCATGGGGAAACAGATTATTGATTTTGAGATGGGCTGCACAATGTTTCACTCCAGTTTGTAGCTTTGACAAACATCTTGATACTTTGGAAGCCCATGTAACCAAAGTTCTCTCTTGATATTTTCAATATACTTTCTTGAGGCAAATAAAAAACAATTCTTGAAAGAAAGGGTCGCATGTAGTGCCATCTATGTAATATAAAACTTGTAAATATAATTTTCAGGTTTTAATTTTGAGATATCGCGACTTTTCGCTCAGATCTAGGAAGACTAAGTTTTAAACTGTTTTTGTCTTTAAATTGTTTTTGTTCCGAGTTCAAAGTACAAATGAAAAAGTACAAAAAAGAAAAGTAAAAGTTCCCAGTACATATTTTTTTTCAGAAAAATAATGATGAAAACGACAATCCAGAGAGGTGACATTTGTCGTCAATTTTGTTTCTCTGATGAATTGCTCGGTTTTCATCTTACCGTGGTAGATAGATTTCTTTAGAGTAATTAATAAATGGTTTAAAAGCAAAGAAAAAGAAAAAGAAGGCCACTAAAATAATTTATTTAGCTGTAAATTGTTGTTTGGAAAATTAAATTTTCAACACTACACTACATTATCACTAGATGCGTGCAGAACTCCAATCTGTCTTAAATACATCTCGGTGTCCTGGCCTGAGATCCAGAGTGGTTTAAAACGGTGCATTTATACACGTAGGCTATGTATAAAAGTACGCCCGTCGTCTCACGGAACAAGTTCAGTGACTTTGTAGGATACCTCCTGGGGGTATCATAAACCAGCTGGGCGTTTTTCACGTGTGCTATTACCCAGATTACTGATAACTCAGACTAGTGATCGAAACTACACCTAGTAATTGATAGAGTCTACTCACCAATTCGAAGTTTACTAGTGGAGCACGCGTTACCCTCTCCATCAATCAGCTTAATTTTATCGCTAAGATAACGGATACCACGGTCCACTGATATCGATTCGGAATGACATGAGTCCCATGCTTCTAAACCTATAAGAGAAAGATGGACGTAAAGAAGGGCGATTTCAATAAGTGTTGACGCCAAGTAAATATAGTGAGACTCGTAAAATTCAAGGAGATGAGATGCGGGGATAGTAAAACACCAATGGGGCGTGTTCGTTTACAAGAATTATAACACAACATTGTACAGTAAAAACACAGCATAGTGTAATGTAATACAGTACAGTACAGTGTACTGCAAAACAGTATAGTACATTATGATACAGCACATCTAAACACAATACAGCATAATATAAGATCCCGTTTCACATTACCTTTTTGCCGTTGGAATGTGACTATTCAGGAGCGCTTTTTTAGTAAAGTGACCAATAAAAAGACAAGACAACAATGGGGACAAAGGGACGGGTACAAAAAACAACTGAGGTTTCAAAAAGATCAGATCTCACTTAATCGTATTGCAGAAGGACAAAAGCATTTTTTACAATGTATCAAACGCACAAAGCGAAACAACACAACACAACACAACACAACACAACACAACACAACACAACACAACACAGCTCTAAACTTATGCACAGCACAGAAGTCTGTGTGGTTGTATCAAACAGAGCTAGTGAGCACGAACATGAAACGGGCGGTACATCATAAGACTAGTCTGTGAAAAAATAAAAATTACCAGTGAATATTGTGTAAAATTTCTACCTACCGACAGATACACCAGGAATGCTGTAATGTTGGTTCTGTCTACTAAGAGCAAACAAGGCGGCTTCTAAAAGTTGAATCGACTCAAAATTCTGTATGTGACTGAGACATTGATCATTAGAAGACCAATGAAACGGGAATAGAAAGCCAAGGATAACTTCACCATCAATCATTCCTTTCTTAGGTTCACTGCATGTCTGCGTGTCAACACAGTGGTGGAAGAGGAACGCGATTAAGAGTACAAAGATGACAGTCTTGGTTGTCGCCATCCTTAAATCTACAAATATACAAAACATTATCCCACGAGTTATACACAGTACAGTAACGTAACGTCATATCACAAATTCTTAATGAAGACACGAAGTTATGCCATGAACGCGGGGGGAAGGAGGGAGGGAGGGAGGGAGAGAGAGAGAGAGAGAGAGAGAGAGAGAGAGAGAGAGAGAGAGAGAGAGAGAGAGAGAGGGGGGGGAGACAGAGAGAGGGGAGAGAGAGAGGGGGAGAGGGGGGGGAGAGTAGAGACAGACACAGACACAGACACAGACACAGACACAGACACAGAGATCTACCACATGCAATATTAGTTTTAGTTTTGTGTCTATTTTAGTTTTGCCGATAGCTCGATTTCCGTAGTAGTATGGCCATAAAACATCTTATCTTCTCCCTCGTTGTTACAGCATACAACCCATCCCTCGTGGGGAATCGAAACAGTGACGTGTCCGTGATATTGTACAGTTGTAATAATATGTAATGGGAATATCTATCGATAAACTTGCACCTCCCCAACAACAGATTATCACATTTTAGAATGTGTCCAACAGAAAATGATCGTAGGCTGGTTGTTTGATAATTTGATGATATAAACTACGTGGCTATCGCGATCGTAGGAATGCACCATTAAAAGTCAAAATTACCGATTATATGTTTTTGTTTATGCTGGAGTTTGATTTTTGAGAGTTGTGTCGACCTTTATGACATCTAGTTATCACTTAAGGTAATTCTAAATACTGCTGCCACATATTGTCTTTTATAGAGAGTAGCTGTACTGTATTATATACGTACTATATACTATATGTACTATACATTTTTTCCCATCAGACAACTGAAAACTTGTAAAAATACCAATAATTAGACCTTGAACATATTGATTCGAGGTTGATTTCATCCATAAGTAGTACCGTAACAGGTTGAAATCGTGATCGCCGTTGAGGGCGCTGATTTTTGGTGCGGACCCAAAACTCAATTTGATTGAATTTATTGTACCATATTATGTGTACAGCTACACAATTATATGTTTACCCATAGGCGTTACTGTGCATGGTGTACAATATTATAAGTAAGGATTATATCTTACCAAAGGGTTTTTTTAAAAAATATTTCAGTCGGATCTCGGTACAGAAACGTTGATGCATGTAATAAATAGGACGACGAGTAAATCATGCATAGTTGGCGGCGGACGGTTTCATTTTTTTTGCCTTGGGAATTATCATCTTTTTGTGGCGGGCCTGTGGTTTTACTTCGATGAAAAACTACTATTTGAATCCTTAGGTTGACTTTCACAAGGCGGAATTCAAACGAGAAACTGTAAATGAAAATGCCGGATCCCGGCGGTGTTTAAGTATGCCCATGGTAAGCCTGATAATATGTACCAATAAAGCATAAATCATCAACTCGTTCTCTCCCTACTAAATGATGGTTATTGCAAACGGAGAAGAGTGTAAACAAAGTTTAGAATTTCGATCATATACAGCCACAGCTGTCACAGCGTTAAAGTTGTTATCGTAGAGTATCGTTTATGAAATAAGCTGGTGCCATCAACATATCTGGCATCATAGACATCATTTCTCGTACCCACATTGTCATTCAACAAGAGATTTGTTTTATCCGCAAAGGCGAAACAAAAGTAGTGAGGGCATGATCGCTGCATGCTTCAGTAGCCCTGTGATTGGTTGAAAACCTCACCAGGTGTCATCTGTATGTTGTTAGCTTGAAAAGGCACGTAAAGGTGGCCACAGTTCAACTAGTTTATCGAAGTTTAGTGTAATATCATTTTCGCTTCCCAAAGCTAACTCTTGTCTGCTCCTCTCTGGTTTTTATATCCTATTCCAAGGATGATAAATTGAACTGCTCGTCCGGAACCTACACTGGACGTACATCTTAATGCATTGCAATCTCTCCTCTGGCCTTACAAAAATATTGTAAAAATACCACACACGAGCCAGGTTGAACGCATGCGAACAAAATATATGGGTTTTATACCCTGGCCTTTCTACATTACGACAACTCGTGTCTACGTCATGAACTGGTTCTACGAAGCGCAACTCCTACATTCCTTGGCTAAACGAAGACAAAGTTTGGGAATGGTATCTAAATATCTCTTATCTATCTATAGTGATTTAACTGTAATAGTATTGTTGCCGCTGAAATTAATAGAATTAAACATGGTGTGCGCAGGATAGGACGTTCCATATAGTCAAGACGACGCCAGATTATATTTTAGGTGACACTGTTCGAATCCTCAGTGAGTGAGTGAGTGAGTGAGTGAGTGAGTGAGTGAGTGAGTGAGTGAGTGAGTGAGTGAGTGAGTGAGTGAGTGAGTGAGTGAGTGAGTGAGTGAGTGGCGCGAGTTCTGTATAGTATTCTGTACATGCTTACTATTGTATGTTGTAGGTTATGTATTTGCACACAAGTAGTATTTAAATAAAACATATTTCAGAAGGTTTATGAGGAATACGACAAAATATAATCTGCGTCTGAATACAGACTAATCTGTGTACTATAAATGTAATACTCAGATTCGAATCTGCAATGAATTGGCAACACGCGTACATTGTAGGAGCGTCTAGTCTATACACACACACGCATTGGGTGAGAATCACTCAATAGTTGGTTTTACCTCATTATAGTGGTCTGAGGTTTTTACTTGTTCGTGTTTTTTACACTGTCCGGGGAATTGAAGTGTAGTGACACTGTGGTTATTTATTGTGTTCTTTGACAGTGTGCCATGTGGCCATCTGCCACACGTGTCGACTTCTTTATGTACCCCCTACTGTTTTATGCACCCATCCATCTAGCCATATTGTCCACGGTTTCACAATTCAATGGACTTTACCGTAATTTTAAACTGTATGCGGGTCGCTTAATAAATTAAACACAGACCATAACGTGTCGCCTTGGTGATTTGCAGTTAAAGTCTACTTCAATTGTCGCGTATATGGCTATATATCCCCCTGGAAATGATAGGTGATGAAGAGTTTCGAGAAGAAACAGTGTGTCATCGAATCACTTACACACTTTGTCTACATGGCGAGGAGCCCTGGAATGATACATGTACGCATCGAGGTCTACACGATGTCTCTACGAAAGGACGAGAACATCGTGGACCATGTAGCGTCTCAATCAAAATAAAGTACACGGCGAGTGGATGAGTCGTACTCGAAAGATACACTCATTACAAATGTAAAACATGCTTCAGTTTACTGTCGAGTTATTCTACAAGGTTTAAGAAAGACCACGAAATTCTGGATCGCTATACATAAAATTTAACAATCAGAGATATTTGTCCACTATCTGTGACATTATTGTACTGGGGAAACGGTTTTATTTCACTGTGTCGCAGAATTGTTTATTGTATCACTTTAGAACGAGTTTACCATTCCCACGGCCACTGATCAAACCTCGGGCACGGTAACACCGACCCTTTTATTGAGAATCTCATATATAATCACCCGGTCATATGGCTTGCATACAAATGGGTCTAAGAGTTGTAGTTTATTTGTCTCGTGTCTCATCGTCTATAGTAAACCGATTTATTTATTGGGAAAGTAACCAGACTGCAACAGTCAAATAGAGCTTGTATAATAAATAATATGTCATTTACGATTAAACAAGTATTCCGTTAACTTTCAAACTATGGTTCCATTCTTATGAGTTGGTGAAACATAAAACGTGGACGATCTCCAAAGTCTGTGTGAGTTTCCCCTGCCTTTTAACTCTGTTTGGTATATTTAAAGCCTTTATATAAATATATAACTCGTTTCTCAAACTATGCCACTTCTGATCGTTTCAAAACGATTCGATTTATATACGAATTTAGCGAGACCTCCACACAATCAATTTGAAGAGGTCGTTTCAGGTCTCAGACAACGCGTTTCTTATTGTGCTGGACTATGACACTGTGTACATTTAGATGTATACTTACGAAAGGCTAAATTCTCGGTTCGCTGACAAGTTCCCACACTACGGTGGTCGGGAACTTTCGTGTCTGAAGATAAAAAAAAATGAGACGTACACTTACCGAGTATAATCTGGTGACAAAGCACCAATTGTCTCAAAATCAAGAAGACACCGTATACCAATAACTGGGAAAACTGACACTGGTATTAGTTCACACGCCCATGTATTCCTAGGTGTAGTCCCGTGAGGTTTCGCCAGGCATGCAACGGCAAACTTTACTTTCAAACATTGATACAATGCAACTCTATGGAAATTGTTGTCCGATTCGCGGATATTTTGGATGATTGTTGGGCACGGGACAGGCGAAACACCACTTTGTCTTACAGCCGTCGTTAATGTAATGGTCGTTGCGTTCGACTGGTTATATGATGATTTAAGTATACGGACACTCCCAGCAGTCCGCCATAGTTGTTATTATTACAGTTTTACATATGAATGTGAAAGATATCGTGTACCCAATGACGATGCCATAGGTTAAGGTCAAACTTTGTGACCTTTCCATGCGCTACTTGAATTACGCAGTAAGTCAGGATTTTTATTCTAACATTTCGTATAAAGCAGTGTTTATAGTAAGTCTATTTTCTATTTTGTCATGGCAAATATCTAGAGGGCAGGTAGCCCTAACCCCAATCCTAACCCTAACCCAGGTAGCCCAACGCCTTATTTGTACACTTGTATTGTCAGCTTAACTATATATGGTAGTCGCACCTGAAGAACGTGTAATACCAATAGTAATCGTTGCACAAAGGTATGTGCTCAACACAAAAGAGTTTGCTTTACACGTGAGTTTATGTACCTGTTTACTTGATTGGTTTACAAAAAATACTCACGTCCCAGCCTACTGTAATGGTCTGAGTTACATTGAAGCTTTGATTAAAGTCCCGCAAGTTGAGTTTATGAGCTATTTAACTCGACTGAAAAGGTTACATAAAACCATAAATTAAACCATACAACAGTACAATGTTAATGTCGGTGCATGCTGAGATTTTCCTGAAATCATATTCTGGCATTGTTCGTCCACTTCAGTGAATAATAGTGGTTTCTGTGACATTTTAGTATACGTATGATAAATGACGTCATCGAATCATTTTTGTATTATTCCTAGATACCAGACTATCTATCTATCTATCTATCTATCTATCTATCTATCTATCTATCTATCTATCTATCTATCTATCTATCTATCTATCTATCTATCTATCTATCTATCTATCTATCTATCTATCTATCTATCTATCTATCAATCAATCAATCAATCAATCAATAAACAAACAAACTGAAATGGGAAATAAAGCGTCACTTCAGTTGATGCTCTTTTACATTCAAAAAATGTATCTTGTTTCTGAATGTATGTAAATGGCTGTAGTATCCTGTATTCACCTTGTGCCTACTATCAATTCCTTTTAAATAATCCATGACAAGTTGCGTCCAACATTATTACAAAAACAATGGACATAAGCAAAAGTACCTATTCACTCTATCTAGCTCTTTTTAAGATTTTAAAGACCGTGTGTCACGAAGTGTACTCCCCTCTTTTGATATGAAAACGAAAGTTTTGATGTTACATAAGCCAGCCACGCCAGTTATTATACCATTGGGTGTATACCTTGTTATATGCTGCAAGATTTGCCTATTTCCATGATTTTGAGATCCCTTATTTTTTAAACGTGTCAAAACTCTAGCCTGAAAAACCACAAATCACGTTTCAGTTGGTTGAGTATTCAGGTAGGTTATGTCGCATAATCAGTCCCCTAAAGTTCAGAGAAGGTGACTAAACTATACACTACAGTATGAGTGACACTTGTGTCATGGGTCACTGGCTTGCTTTTGTTATTTAATCTATTATACATGGTTTTATACCGGTACCATAAGTACCATAGTCACGGGATTCTTACTCATCTTTCAAAAATAGAAGTTGTTGTACGTATTTTATGGAATGTATTTGTAATTGGGTGTATCAATATTGCATAATTTAAGTGTTGTGTAGCTTATTTCTTAGCATTTCTCCAAATTTTGTAATATGGAAGCTTTATTCTTGTCCTTTTGAAATGATAAAAGAAATTTGGGGTCGGCCTTCTTTTTCTCAATGTAATTTATAATCTTTTATTTTCCCATACATAGTATTTGGCGGCCATATTGGATTCCAAAATTGCTCAACGTTATAACATTTTGACCTCTATTTTCAAAAATTCATACGTGACCCCCTGATTTACTTTTTACTTTGAATGAGAACAAGTTTGAGTTTATTATACAAAGTAACAGCAAAGGTTTAAGGAGTTTGTTTCCGAGACGTATTTCTCGTTATAAGTAACATGTTTTGTCACTGATTTACCTCGTGGTTTGATGTAACACAGGCAAATCTTTCTATATTGTCTATAATCCCATCCCAGCGAGGATTCATGATTCAATCTGCAATTTGTAGCGCCAATGGAATTTTTTTTGTTCACGTGCTGTGTTATTGTTTAGT